>NC_135083.1:7330000-7630000 GCF_051107435.1 Chaetodon auriga | reverse complement strand
GTATTCCTGCTGTACATTGAAACAGATCTGTAGCTGAAGTTGCTCTGGTATTCAGTAACATTGCTGTAATATCGTTTTAAACGAGCAGTGGCAGATAAATGCTGAATGATTGCTCCACAGCTCTCGGTTGTGCTCTAGATTTGAGATTATACATCCTCTGCACATGTAGGATGCTATAAATGGCGACAGTAATTAAATTAGCATCTCTAGATTCATCTTGATTTCTGCTTCCTCAGACAAGGCAGAATCAACTGTAGTCTCTTTTTTTCTGTCCTACATATACCTATATAAGACTTCAGGGTAGTTTGGTTTCTCTAGCTATTTTTACTATTTTTCTGTACTCATGTCCTGCCTTTTTTCCAAGAGGAACTATTATAGCCTGCCTATTTTAACATCTCTAATAAAACAGGCCCTCAGTCATTCCCCCAAGTTAAAACCTCTTCCAACAGTACTACAACTTCAACTTTCGCTCTTGTGACACAGCAACAATGACCTGACCTGACTCAGCAAACTGGACACTGTCAGGCAGAATGGCACTGTCTACTCCCTCTATTGTTTAAAGGCCACATATTATTGATTCAGCTGGGTAACTGGTTGTTTAAATTCCTGAAATGTTTTTGCTGCTGGACTCATCAGCATTGGTTGTGGCGTCCTGTTAAACTTGAGATGACTAAAACCAGAAGATCCAGATGAGCTATAATGATCACTCTTTATAGTCACAGAGGATGAAGACAGCAAGAAAGTGGAATAAAAACATGCTGCACAAAAGAGGAGAGGGCTGTTGGTTTCAGCAATCTGATTTGAGCTGATGTTGGTTTTCTGCCAGCTTCTGCCTTAAACATAATTCCAATATACCAAACAGTTCATAGACACGACAGACAAGAGCCAAGATGGCGGGGTCATATCTTTCTGTCCTGTATGTGGAATGAGGGGGGCTCTCTAGGAGGTCATGACCCTGGAATTACTGTGCATCTCCTCATGACAAAGACCCCTTTTCAAGCTCACTCACCTGGGCCTATCTAAGGAGTGATACATGATAAAGATCACACAGACGTTTCATCACCCTTCTGGCTCAGCTTCACAATAGATAATTCTGGCATATGTGTGCTATTTTGTCAGGAATGTTGCCATGAAGGTGAATAAATCCTGTTACAGGCAGAGTGGTCAATTAAACTGCAAATGAGCAAATCATACGCTGACATGAACATAATGTTTAACAGAATGCTGAAATTTAATTCTGTCTCAAGGGAAATTTCCTGTAAGTCACAGCTACAATAGGATTGTTCTTTTAACTGGATCTCACAACCTCTTGTTAATGCTATTTGTCCAAACAGACAAGGCTCTCAGAAAAACTGCAATGTGAACATGACATAATTGCACTGTTGACTGGTCAGCTCAACACTTTAAGGTTGTCCAAGGTCTGCAGATAAATCCATAATCCAAGAGACTAGACTGAAACAAACAACCCCGCTGACCCAGTGTTGAGTTCCCATAAGTTTAGCAGCCAGTGGCACTTCATTATTTGAGATTTGTTTTCTGGTCTTCACTTTGAGGACGTTGAGACCTCTCATATGAAAATTTATATCTGCATCTGGCTAAAATTTAATAGCCATGATATAAATTAACAAGTCTAGGAGAGGAGTTGCAGTTGTACAGGAAACTGTGTTTAAACACACAGTGATTTTGTGTCCAGATGGTCCATACCAATATTTTTAGTAAGAGTTCCAGGTACTTTTTGTTTAGAAAAGTCTGACCTAGCACTGGACAGACCAGGTATATCTTTATGACTGACAACATGGTTTAGCTCATTTGATGAAGACAGTACTGTAGTTTGTCTGCAATCACTTTCCAGAGGGTCAAGCAGTAGAACGTAGTTTCCTTTAAAATCTTAATGTTATCATACATGTGTACACCGTAACATATATGACCTTCAGTATGTACCTAATGCTAATGTGTCTTTTAGTCTTTTTGGCTTGCTCACAAGAGAGCTATTACTTTTATTAAATAACATATTGGCCATTGTAACAGAGAGAATAGCCCTGAAATTCATCTGAACGTTTGCCGACCAGTTTTAATTCACTGACACAGTGGCATGTGGTCGAGTCAGAGCTTGACCTGTGCTCAGCTGCTTGCAGCTCCCTTCTTAATGTAAAGTGAAGGTGCATCTCTTGGCCAGGCCAGGCCAAGCAGGTCAAGAGAGGAAGGAGGGCTCGAGTTAAAAAAAAATCCCTGGGAGAGTAGATGCTGCTGGATTGAGGGGAGGGAGATGAGGTTCGGGTTTCAGCCTGACAGGGGGTCTGGGGGAAGGACTGGTATTTTGGAATATACGAAGATCCATACAAGGCACAGTGGACATAAAACCGCGGTGCTTGCCCTGACGCGGTGGGTGCAGAGTGCCAGCTGGGGCCCCGCTTTGGATTCCACTTAGATTTTGGAGGGTTTGACTGCATGGTGCCATAAGTCTCTGGGAACACACACTTAACACACCACTCACTGAAAGCCTGGTCTCGTCCATCCCTTCACTTCTCACCCAAGCTCCTGCATGTCTAATATTTAGACATGTTCAGCTTTGTGGACTCAAGGACTGTTCTGCTACTTGTAGCATCCCAAGTTGTTTTACTATCCGTGGTCAGATGTCAGGAGGAGGATGACCGTAAGTTGCACAGTTTCTTCACTTTTTGCTTCTTACTTTTCACAAAAAATTTGGATTGTTACTCTGATGACGTTACCGACTCGTTGTTGCCTTCTCAATATTCTCTAACTGATGTTTCAGAAGAATATGGGAAAGCAAATCAAATGCCAGTGGTGTGATGTCAAATTGTCGAATGAACAGCATGAAGAGCACAGCTTCTTTTTGCTGTGGCCAGTTACTTTACATGGTAGTTACAGTGATATTGTTATTTTCTTCTGATGATTTGAGTGCACGATGTTAAGCAGGTTATCAATAGTCTTTCCAAGTAAGTCAGTCCATTTCTTTCAATAGGATAGGTAAGGCTGTCAAGGCACATCTGTGTGGGATGGAGGACCAGGTGAACAAGTGTCTGTTTGTCCTCACCTGGATCCTGCTGCTCAGCCTCACCTGCTGCATTCGCTCACATTGCACTGCTAGTTTTCAGCAGCAAATCTGAAATGTGCTTAATGAAGCGTATTGATGCCTCAGATAACTTTGGATTTTTTTTTTTTCCCAGCAGAAAAACTTCTCTGTAGATTGTCAGACAAATCTTCTTGAAAATCAGTCTTTCAGCAAACTGAACAAAGTTTCACTTTTTTGAGGACATGTAAAAAATGTGCAAACCTCACCCACAGGATTAGGAGCATTTCAGGGTTTTCATGATGTGAAGTGACAGGGTCAGACAGTGCCTGACCCCAGACTAGCAGGCTCAAAGGGTAGCAGGAAGGGAGCAGGAGAGAGGACAGGGTGCACAGCAGGGAGGCAACAGATGATGGACATATAGCTGTATTAATAGCAAAATGGACTTCACTGCTTCACATTTCCTGCTTCTAATTCCCTCTCTCTTACAGCATTAATGGGCTTTTAGCATAAACCCATAAATTGTAATAAGAAAGAAATGGTGAAAAGATTTCAGTTGCAAGTAGCCAAACTCAACAGCCTTGTGACATGTACGTGCTAAGTATCACTTTGACAAATATGCTTAAAAAACAAATAACAGCAGTTAGTGGGCCCAGCCCTAAGCTGTACACATTAAACAAATCACCCTTTCTTAATTCCCCAATGTGTTTGCACTGGCGCTTGACACAGCTATGGGATCCAGATGGAGAAATTTAGAAAGACCCCGTGTTTACTTAAGGCAGCAGCTTGTCAATTGGGCACAGTATCCCTGTAAGAGAGGTTCATTCATATGAGCAGGGAGCAGGCCTGCAGGTTAAATATACTCAGCCAACGACGTGAAATGTCTCAACTAGGGATTCAGACACAACTGTTAACTGTGGCTCTTGTTGACATTACATTTTATACTGCTACAAAATTCTCCATATGATAACTTGGAGCATTTTCTTGCCTGTTATTCATTGTTATTTTTAAAACTTGTGAGTTATAGATGCACTCCACTGCTACTGATTTGTTCCAGTGTATTTTTGGGTCAGACCAGCACCTGTTCATCAGCATCAAAGGAACAAGGCCACTTACTCCCTATTCATGAACATCATGTAGTGACATTCATATGTTTAATTCCTGTGTTATGCTGTTGTTTGAATTTCACTTTTTTGTATACTTTGCACTACTTTATAAAGTGTTCAGAGCTTTTGTTTGTTACAGGATAACTTATCTTTCTCCTTCTTCCTCCTTCATCTTACCCCCATACTGCCATTACTCCTCCTACTTCCTTGCCGTGCCCCTTGACCTCCTTTCATCCTCTTATTCCCACTTCCCTCCCTGAAACCAACTTTTTTAACAACATCTGCTACACCAACCTACAACACTGTATAAACTGCAATACCTTTCCCTATCTCATTCTGTCTCATACCAACATTTCTGCCCTCTCATTGCTCTTCTTCCCCCTCTGTCCACCTGCCGCACGCCCCCTGCTGGCCAACACAGAGGAGGCAGGTGGCTGCATCCAGGACGGCCAGCAGTATAATGATAAGGATGTGTGGAAGCCCGAGCCGTGTCGTATCTGTGTGTGCGACAGCGGATCGGTTCTGTGTGATGAGATAATCTGCGAGGAGATCAAAGAGTGTGCCAACCCTATCATCCCATCTGGAGAGTGCTGTCCCATCTGCCCTGCTGATGCCAGTGCCCCCATTGGTTGTAATTTATTTATTCACATACCCATAAATAAATTACTCTTCTAGCTTGCATTTATCTCAGCTTGGCTAACACTTTTGAATGGGGAACTGCCTCAGGATCCAAATATACTGCCTGATCAGGGCTGCAGTAGTCGCTGATTATAGTTTCTAGGTGTGATTTTTAAAGTTTTGGCTGCTCTAAAACATTTGTGTATGATGATTTGGTATTAGTCAGTAACATTTTACGCAATCAGCTCCTGATGTTCCCAATTCCAAAGTGGCCCTCTACGTGTTTGGTTTGGATGGAGACCAGATAAGCAACAGTATCAGGATGATCTCATTCCCAGTGAAAGTCTATTCCATGTGGAATCAGATGGATCCTGAGATGTGTTGTCTGGCTCTCACCAAAACCAGTAGAGACGCTTCTGCTCATTTTGACTCATGACTAAGATCAGCCTACGTCCATACTGAGCCTCACTTAAGTGATTTATGTGTCCCATTTGGAGGTTTTCTACAAAATTAAGGTGCCTTCATGGAGGGACCAAAGTTTGTGGAACATTTTATATATGAGGCCTGAAGCCAAGTCAAAGCTTCAAGGCCTTATAAAGAACCACTGTATTCCTGTGGTGTCTTCAGAGACCTTGTGGTGTACGACAGTTGCAATGATTTGACCAAGTTGTCTAACCAACTAGATACTAAGCTGTTAAAGAAAGAACATGTGTTTTTGTATGTAATAGAAGAGTACCAAAATCACAACTGGATCAAAATGCTTTTGCTGACATCTGAAATCCTGCTCAGTAGATTGACCAGGCCATCAGACATAGAATAAGACGATCACTTAAATTCATTCATTCAAACTTTCATGACTATATAAAATAAACAACTTTTTTAAAAAAAAAGGCTTAATCTATGCTTTGTGATGTCAGTTGGATATCAGCTATTACAGCGGCTGTTACAGCTTGCTTACCTGTTACTTTCACATTTTGCTTCATGATTGGCTATACATCCTCATCTCCTAATCCACGCTTGCGTCTGCTTCATCCCTCCTGGAATCTCACCATTAATATAATCTGGATGGGTTGTCTGCCTCTTGGTTTGGTGAATGGTATTTGATCACTGTAGCGTCGTTAGATTTCCTTGCAGGTCTCCTTTCCTAAGAATTGCAAAGTAGAATTTGAATCAGTCAAGTGCCTGAAATGTTTTCCACTTGTAATTTTTTGTTCTGTTTTTACCCCCTTTCATACATCCATCTGCAACATCAGAGACTATTGGCGCTAAGGTGAGGCAGGGGGTTGTGGGAAAACACATTCATTCACTCAATAACAATATGAAAACATCAAAAAAAATGTGTGATATTAAGTTTGTTTCTCAGTAAAGCATTTCAGTCCCCTGATCTCACTTCTTTTTTTCATGAATCAGGGCCAGAAAGGTGAACCAGGAGAGATTGCAGATGTAAGTATGAATCCTCCGCAGTTCATCATATTGAAGCAATGCCTGATACTTCATCACTGTACACACAAAAAAAAGACCACTTTAAGCTACTTTATACACAATCTCATTACTGGCCAGAGTATTAATTTTGCTCAGAGGGCTAATGACTGATGACTTCTTTTATTTGGAATGATTACAGAATTTTGTTTTCTCTTTTGGGACTTTTAAAGATTTTTACTGTGCCCATTCATGCCTATACTAATCACCTATGCTCTACACATATTTCTCAAGATCTTGCATTGTTGAATTAGACATTTCTGCCTTGATTAGAGTTATCCTCAACTCCTGAAAAAGAACCCATTGTTTGGTTAATTTTTGAATTAAGTGGTTATGCCAATTTTACTTGCGTTTTAAACATTTTTGATCATTAGAAGGGCAATTAGTTGCTGATAAGAGGCTAACTACAATGTCCAAAAATCCCTCATTGAACTTTCTATTCCATGAGGAAAAACTCTGCATTCCTTAGACACAATGAACCCAATCAAATCCTCTTAGCTCCTCTCAGCAACTTAGCTGCAAGTGCACATGTCAGGTGAACAAAGTCAGCCAAACCAGAGGTTAAAGGGAGGTGATGTTTTTAGCAAATCTTTCCCTGTCAAATGAAATCCACATCAGAGTTTAGATTAATGTCCACCTCCTACAAAGTTGGAATGTTCTGTAATTTTAGCTGTTCAGAACCTGGTGCAACCGGACACAACATGAGAGATTGGTCTTGTAATAAAGAGTCATTTATGACAACAGCCACAGAGACGTGACCAAAGCTTTCTTTTCACCTTTATGCAGGTTGTAGGACCAAGAGGACCACCGGGGCCTATGGTAAATATTATACATTTGTAACAGTTTTATTAAGATTTTAAAAAATAATTTAAAAATGATCCAAAACATTGTTTGATGAGGCTGTTCTTGGTGCATAATATGATTCTTGCTCTGAATAGGAATTTTAACCTTCCTGGGAATCATACTGAGACAAATGTCTTTGTTTTCGCAGGGCCCCCCAGGTGAGCAGGGATCACGTGGAGAAGCTGGCGCTAAGGGCGATAAGGTAAGAGCCAACACAGAGTCCAAAAAACACTCCTGCACCAATCTAACCAGTGCATTATGCAGGAGAAATTGCCTCATGATAATGTCATAATGTGATTTCAGCCTGTGCCACCAAATATTGGGTCAATCAACAGCAGCTCTGATCATTATTATAATTGAATTGACAACATAACATTCTGTATACTTTGAGATTACAGTGTCATTACTGCTGAAGTGTAGAAACATCCAAATCTAATCATCACACAACAGATATGAGACTTGCAAATGTTTTGTTATAAAAGCCAAAAAACAACAAACCACTGCAACCAACATTAATCTGAGAAAACCAGCATGATGTTATCAGAGTCAAATGATGGGCAAAGTGCTGTTCTGCCTCTCTGTGTAATACAATTATCATTTCTGTCTTTAGATCTTCTTCAGACTGAGACTGACTTAGAGAAAATAACCAGCTCTCTTTTTCCCTAGGGAAATCCTGGACCTCGAGGAAGAGATGGTGAGCCTGGCACCCCTGGAAACCCCGGACCCCCCGGCCCACCTGGACCACCAGGGCTTGGAGGAGTGAGTTTAAGGGCACTTTTGCAACACGTGGCATAAACAAGAATTGGCCAACCATCTCTTCTTCCTCAGATTTAAGTCCCAACACCAGAGTTTCACTCCCATGTCACACTAAACACAGTGAAAAAAGTTTGGTTAATCAAGAGGGCAGAGGTATAAATATTCAGAGGGGACTTAATGGTAAATTGCTGATATGAATCACAAGCATTAATGTCTTTACCTTCACTGTTTGCTCTGTTTTCATAGCACAGTATGAATTGGAGTGTGCACTGAACATTTGTGCTTTGAAAGTTCGGTTTGGCTACATTTGACTTGATCAACACATGGAAACAGCTCAAAACGAGCCTAGAAAATTATTCATTTTTCATTCAAAGAAGAAAGAGGGAAGAATGTGAAGGCACCCTGCAGACCTACCCCCCCAAACACACTGCAGTATTCTATGTGCTTTGTGATATGAAGGATGAAAATGGTGCTTTACTTTGGCAGGGATGCTTTATTTCAGGGTAACTGAGCTACTATTTAAATCTGTAATTCTTTTAATGTTGTTTACTTGCTGCTGAGTGTAATGTCCACTCAGCTCATGCAGCTCAGACAGGATAAACAACATGAGCTGACTCTCACTCTCTGTCTGCTTTGTGTTTTTACAGAACTTTGCTGCTCAGATGGCTGGAGGTTTCGATGAGAAGGCCGGAGGTGCTCAGATGGGCGTGATGCAAGGTCCAATGGTAAGTAGTACTGTACACGGTGGTTATGTCTTACAGGAGGAGTATGTGTGTTTGGTTTTGGTATGTAAACAGTTAATATCTCACAGTGACCTCATTACTGACAATAAGCTTCACTGAGAGTTGCTGCTAAAGATAAGTGGTGATGAATAAACTGTATATGTTCATGGAGGACCTTGCAATGCTGCCACCTTGTGGCTCAGTAGTTTCACCCCGACAGCTGACTTTTTTTTAATTCATGCTTGCTGTTGAAACCGAATTGGAGCAGAATTTTAATTCTTAATTCTTTTAAAAGCATATGTCGCATAATGAACCACATCAAAGTGTGCCGTAAGAATAATATTTTAAAAATGTAGTGTAATTTAGAAATATGTAGAAATTCAAAGGTTTTAGGTTGGCTGTAAGGGAATAGCAACTTTAAGCCCTAGAAGTATGTTTTTCCAAATCTTCTGAGCACAAAATAGAGTAAGGTTTAAATTGTTGCATCTGTCTCAAAAGCTTTGAATGTTAAACTTTATTTCAGGGTACCCTGATTTGATTATTTTCACCCCGGGGTGGTAAAAAAAATGTATTGGTTAACTTGTGTCTTGTGCTTTTCTTGCAGGGTCCTATGGGTCCTCGTGGTCCCCCTGGACCTTCTGGAGCTCCTGTAAGTACATTCATGACAGCATTATGTCATAATGGAATTGATCATTCTAACCAAACAACTATTGTGGTAATATATAGAGACAACTGTTGGCTTAAGTGAATAAATCCCTAATACTTTGCTTTGTCATTTATATCTACAGGGGCCACAGGGTTTCCAAGGTGCCCCTGGAGAGGCTGGAGAGCCTGGTCCAGCTGTAAGTAATTCCATCTATCCGAGAATGCATCTGTGTACCTAACAGACTAACCTCAGACTGCACTGCTAACATGGTACAATCACTGATACAATCACCAATTTTTTTAATCTACAACTTTGGTCCAACTGATGGACAGTACGAAGACGATGCTTGAAACGTGCAGCACAAAAGTGTTTCTAACATCTTTGGGGCAATTTGATAACTGTCACTAATAATTTCTCTGTCTTTGTTTTCATAACAGGGATCACTGGGACCTCGTGGACCACCTGGACCTTCTGGAAAACCTGGAAGCGATGTAAGTGTTGAGGCTTCATTTTCATATGAAACTCACAGCTGATTAAAAAATAAACTTACAAAAACCTCCACCAAGCCAAGATCAAAGGTCATATGAAAACACAAATTTGAGTGAAACATTTTAGGACAAAAAGTTTTTCCGTATTCCCTTGTGTTCCAAATGATCTATTTCATTTATTATTTCATCTATTTTACTTTATTGCATTATTATGATTTCCCAATAATGTCAGGGTCAGGGTCAGTCTATCAAGCTCTCTATGCTCTGAATCATTTGCACCACCAGGGGGCACTGTCTTTCTCCTAACAATACTGCTGAAAATGATGACAGCAAAGGACCCAGGCTGCATGCATATCTTTCCACCACAGTAAAATGCAGTGCAGCTACTGTGCACTGCTTTAGCAAATACTCATTCCACTTCCTGTTTGTTTCTAGGGGGAGTCTGGCAAACCTGGAAAATCTGGTGAGCGTGGACCTGCAGGGCCTCAGGTGAGCATTCAGTGACTATTTCATGCTTAAGAGCAAAATCATTTCATCTGTTGATAAGTCCAGGGTTACACCACCTGTCAAAGTCAAGAGAAGAAAACAGTTGAGTTGGACTTTCCTTGTGTAAATGTTTTGGGTTTGTATTTCAGGGCGCTCGTGGATTCCCTGGAACTCCTGGACTTCCTGGAATCAAAGGACACAGAGTGAGTGTTTCAACCTTCACTGTCAGAGTAAAGAAGCAGGACAAGTTTTTTTTATTGCTCATTAATTACACCTGAGTGAGTCCTGATGAGCCCTGCCTTGTTTGTCTGTAGGGCCACCCTGGTCTGGATGGAGCTAAGGGAGAAACTGGTGCTGCAGGAGCCAAGGTAAGAAAAAAAATCTAGATTTTTATTGTTTAGCAGTATTGTTTTCTGCTTACCTCTTTTAAATTTTCTGATCTCTGTCTCTCCTCACAGGGTGAGTCTGGTGCTGCTGGAGAGAACGGTGCTCCTGGACCCATGGTGAGCAATATCATATTAATCCTGGTGTTTCTAACATAAAATAGTAACAGAAGGGGATGCTGTGGAAGATAACTAATAGGCATATAAATTCAAGCTCTGTGTTTCATAATAATCAAATAAACTAACCAACTGTATCTTCCAATATAGGGCCCACGTGGTCTGCCCGGTGAGAGGGGACGTCCCGGAGCTGCTGGAGCTGCAGTGAGTAACAAATTTATATCTCCTCCAATCCACTAAGCATTTTTAGTTCTCTGCACTTTGAATCCTTGACTAACTAAAATTTTACTTTATTATGGGCTACACAGCTGACTCTCCTGTCTTTTTCCTCTCCAGGGTGCCCGTGGAAATGATGGCTTGCCAGGTCCTGCTGGTCCACCTGTATGTATCATAGTTGCCAATTTGCATCCAGTTCATCCAACTGATTTTTCTTTTATAACACTATAACGCAGCAATATAGTGATGAGACGTGAACCCTAACCTACAGATTTTTGTTCTGTCTGCAGGGGCCTGTTGGTCCTGCTGGAGCTCCCGGTTTCCCAGGATCCCCAGGAGCCAAGGTTTGTACAGATCACATTATCATGAACCAGTGTTTTTTTTATGTAGTAAAATAAAGCAGTTAAAGTGAGTGTCACTTGACCAATTTATGGTTAACTGCATCTTGGGTTTCTTACTTTACCATTCATTAAATTCTTCCTGACGTACTTTCAGACAGTTGATCACTCTTTATTCAGTCTGGTTAGATGCAATAAAAACCTGTAAACTCTATAATCTTGTCAAGAAAGAAAAGACGCATTGATGCATTGACTTAGAATAAAGACAAATAACATTTTATGGGAACATGAAAGAACAGACAGGTGCAAAACACCATCATCTTCAGCTGAGCTATATGAAGATACAAATATTGGATTAGTGTAAGAACGAATGGCTCTTTCTACCTGGTAATGATAGATTTATTGTGTCCTGTCAGGGAGAAGCTGGTCCTACTGGAGCCCGTGGAGCTGAAGGAGCACAGGGACCCCGTGGAGAGAGTGGTACTCCAGGATCTCCTGGACCTGCCGGAGCATCGGTTTGTTTCTCATCATTTTGAGCTATTTTGATCCACTCATAAAACAGTACAGTTCTTACACTGTGTTTGCTCTTCTACACAGTGTGATGCATTGCTTCTTCTTCTCTGTCTGTACAGGGTAACCCTGGTACTGATGGTATTCCTGGAGCTAAAGGATCTGCTGTAAGTCCACTCTCTGTTTTCATGCTCTTAGGGTCCTCCATTACCTTGTCTTGCTTTATAGTTCGTAATATTGCTGTTTTACGTTATTCTGATATTTTATTGTTTTTTTTTTTCCTTCAAGGGTGCTTCTGGTATTGCTGGTGCTCCTGGATTCCCCGGCCCTCGTGGCCCACCTGGACCACAGGGAGCTACAGGACCTCTGGGGCCAAAGGGACAGTCCGTAAGTCACTTAGGAATAATTTAAAACTCTGTCGAACCTCAATACTTGCTCATGTAATAATTATTTATTGTTGTGGTGGTTTTCTTTCTTGCCATGTTTAGGGAGACCCTGGTCTTCCTGGATTCAAAGGTGAAGCTGGACCAAAGGGAGAGCTTGTGAGTTACTCAAGTTTGGACTTGATCATATATGCCATAACAACTGTCAAACATCTTTTAGAAGTAGACTACAGAGATGATTAACTTCCATATCTTAACTTCTTCAGGGCCCTGCCGGTCCTCAAGGTGCCCCTGGCCCTGCTGGTGAAGAAGGAAAGAGAGGTGCCAGAGGAGAGCCTGGAGCTGCTGGACCTCTCGGACCTCCAGGAGAGAGAGTAAGTAATCTGGATGTACAGTTACATCGGTAAAAAGTGACATTATGAAGTACTTGTTGCGATTTAATGCACAATCTGACCAAATTTATCTCTGTGATTCTTTCCAGGGAGCTCCTGGTAACCGTGGTTTCCCAGGTCAGGATGGTCTTGCTGGTGCTAAGGTGTGTCCTGTGTCTTAAACATGTCTTTAACAGTCAGAAGTGATTACAGCTCACTGACACCATGAACACTTTGACTTAATCTGAGCCCTGCAACAAAAGAAAGATGCTGTTATGGTCATAAAATTAGCTGCCAAATGTCAATCGATGATTCAATGGCTTCCTTTTGTCTTATCTTCTTCAGGGTGTTCCTGGAGACCGTGGTGTTCCCGGTTCTCCTGGTGCTAAAGGTTCTGCTGGAGACCCTGGACGGACAGGAGAGTCTGGCCTTCCTGGAGCCAGAGTGAGTGCTGCACATTCACTTACTGCCAGCCCACAAACAGTCAGACAGCGTTCCTTACATGGAACCTTTGTGTCAAACCAGATGGATATTAAGTGTGGTTGCTTTGACCTCAGCCTGTACATTGTAGAGATCTGTCCCACTTGTTGAATGATGCTGACAATCTCTAAAATTTGTGTGCCTTTTGTTTGCCTTTCATAGGGTCTTACTGGTCGTCCTGGAGATGCTGGTCCTCAAGGCAAAGTTGGACCCTCTGTGAGTACAATATTAATCCTTCCTGTCATGCTTTGGAAAGGTTTCAGTATTTCGGTTCTCAAATGATACACAGTATAGTATAATAATATTAATGTATGCAACCATAGTGTTGTGATGTTTTGACTCCCAAGTTAATATCTGTTATCTCTGGGTTTCTGTGCTGTTTGTGATTTATTTTTACCTTGTGCCTTTTACAGGGTGCCGCTGGTGAGGACGGTCGTCCCGGCCCACCTGGCCCTCAGGGAGCCCGTGGACAGCCAGGAGTGATGGGATTCCCCGGACCTAAAGGAGCCAACGTGAGTTTTTAGAGTAGAGTAGGAGCACAAGGGATGTCTTCACTATCACACACACACAACATGTTCATACAGCATAATAAAAGCCCGACAATATGCAGTCTAAATACATCCATGTCTAAATGGCACAAATCAGTGATACAGTGTTTCATCACTACTCGTACTACCTGGTAGCAGTCCAGGCTAAAGAGACTGAACTGTGATTTCTCTTCAACAGGGTGAACCTGGAAAGCCCGGAGAGAAGGGTCTTGTGGGTCGCCCTGGTCTGAGAGTGAGTACATTTTCTCCATAAATACTTTACTGTCTTTCATAGAGACTATGGATTCATAATTTTCTGTCCCCAGATGACTTTTTAATAATTTAAATCCTCCCCTCTGAACAGGGTCTGTCTGGAAAAGATGGTGAGACTGGTTCTGCTGGACCTCCTGGGCCTGCAGTGAGTATTCCAGTGTATTTATATGTTAGGGTATATGTGTTACACTCAGCTGATAAAGTATTTTACAGAGTTTTCACCTGCTCTTTGTGCTCGGCTAATCACCTGTTTGGGTCTATCATAGGGACCTGCTGGAGAGAGAGGAGAGCAAGGACAGCCTGGACCTTCTGGCTTCCAGGTGAATTTATTTTCTCATCAAACACCAAACAAAACTTTAATGCAATGTCTATTTCCCAAAGCTTGAATAGTAGTAGAATTAATTCTCTATACAAGTTAAAACTTTGGACTTTGGTCTATATATACAGAGATCATAAAGTTAATCTTTTTGCTGTTGTTGGACAGGGTCTGCCTGGACCATCTGGTGCCCCTGGAGAGGCTGGAAAACCTGGAGACCAGGTGAGTGTTTACCTGTTAGTTGGGATTTGTTCCATCTGTAGGTCTGTTGTCGTTGACAAACTCCTTCAACCCTCTGGGCACAAACCACAAGTATCCTAGAGCTCGTATATTATCACCTACATGCTACATGGTGGTATTTCTGAGCATCCTAATTTGTCTTGAAAATAACAGCATATGTAGAAATAGAAGGGGTGAAAGACAAGCTAAAACAATTTGGGATTTGATTGGATAGTCTATATTGTCCTCAAAGAGCAAGCACAACTGAGACACATCATAAGAATTAGAAAAAAAGAAATGAATACAGATAATGAATATACAGCAGATATCATCATAATAAAGTCTCTGGTTCAGACAATAAAAATAACTTTGTGCCTTTCACTTTAAAAGAAACTGCAGCTTCAGTGAAGCATCAGTCTAATATAACTATCATGCTTTACTTGGCAGCAATACTCTATGCTCTGTAATAATAAGAAGAAGCCACTTAGAAATCCCAGTGCTAATGCTAAATGTTGTCTGGCCATTAAACACACTCATCAATCGTAGCATTTTTGGAAACTTTCACATTAAATTTGAAGCTTAAATGACTTATCAACCCTGCAACCAATGGGAATCAAATCTTCAAGGTTCAAGGTTAGCTCAAGGTTACAGCTTAGTTAATGTAATGGTCCTTTCTTTAGTCTCTTTCTCAATTTTTCTGTTATTCTATTTAATATTGTAAGTCATTTTTGTCATTGTATATAATTTGGCCTTTTGATTGTATTTTTTCTTGTCTGTCTCCTTTATTTTTGCGATTTATGTGAAGTGACTGCTGTAAGAATCCATTTTCCCTTTGGGATTAATAAAGAAAAACACATTTGTTGAAAAGAAATATATTTGCCAAGGTTAAACATCTTGGTTCCCTTAACTTAAGATTTCTTTCCGTTTTCAATGTCTGCACAGCTTTTGCAAGTTAATCCATAACTAATTTACTCTGCCGTCACAGAGAGGAAAGCAAACGTAAAGCTGAACATACAGTTTCCTTTGTGGAGGTAATAAGGACCTCTCTGCAGAGCAGCTCTTACTGCTGAATGGTGTCTGAACCCAGACAAACGACTTTCATTGCATTGCAACATTCTGGTTTGAAGCTGTAAGATTATTACTTTTGGCTATTCATACCAGGACTAACAGTGAAAGTTCAACAGGAGTTTTATGATACAGAAGTTTAGATGTGTGTAATATTTCAAACTGTGCTTTCTCTTGTGCAGGGTCTTTCTGGAGAGGGTGGAGCTCCTGGTGCTGTTGGACCTAGAGTGAGTTTCAAAGCCTCATGTCTTCATTTCCAGTGATTTCAAGCAACATACACATAACCTGTCACATGCAATTCATACATGAATGCATGTTAATAAACCTCGATTTTATCACCTTGATACTACAAATGACCCCACAAGCACTCTCACTTCCTCACATCGCATAACTGAGAAATTTCTACCATTTCTTGTTTCTCCTGTTGATTCAGTGTCTTTTTGTCTCCTAACAGGGTGAACGTGGCTTCCCTGGTGAGAGGGGTGGTGCTGGACCTCAGGGTCTTCAGGGACCTCGTGGACTTCCTGGAACACCTGGATCTGATGGACCCAAGGTCAGTGGATGACCTTAAGACACAATTTGTGTTTAGATGTGAATTATTGCTTAAATGCCTGTCACGCTGTTCAGTGAGAATCATCTCAACCAGGCTATGCAACAGCTCCTCATTCACTACCTCCAACGTGCAGCCTGAATGAACTTACACATAAATTTGAGTTGACGAGATTTATGTTTGTGATTCCAGAAGAGCAGGAGATTCTCGTTCACTTGCTGTTTTTGAAAGGCCGACTTTTAAATTACACCTCATCGTTGTTTCAGAATAATTTCTTTTGTAAATTTAGTGACAAACAGGATGATTATTAATATTTTCTCAGCCACTTGACTTCCTGGAGTCTCTGCTGGTTGCTTGGCAATATCACAGCAACAACAAGACTCCAGGAAGTTACTGTGCCTTGGCTTCTCGCAATATTAATAGAACAGTGTATGTATAATAAGACAGCTTCTGCACTGACACTAAAAAGAGGACCAGCATGTCCACACTCTGGCTCAGTTAGTTCATGGTAAACTAGTAGACATGAAAGAATTAGACTGACAAGTTATTTTCTAATTCTAATTCAGGGAGCCATTGGACCAGCCGGTGGTGCTGGAGCCCAGGGACCCCCCGGCCTGCAGGGTATGCCTGGAGAGAGAGGAGCTGGTGGCATCCCAGGACCCAAGGGAGACAGAGTGAGTAACGGGTTATTTTAGAAGCTGTCAAAATTGACTTTTATTCTAATATTTTGGATTATTTCATGAACGAAATGGTACCTTTAATTGTCCAAATGTCATGACCAGAGGGCTTGTGGTTTCATGTATGATTAACTGTCCCCTTTGACAACAGGGTGACAATGGAGAGAAGGGACTTGAGGGAGCTCCTGGAAAGGACGGTGGCAGAGTGAGTTCGAAATAAACCCTTGGTCTCTTATTTATTTTAATCTGCCATTACAGAGAGAAGCTTTTTTGACAGTCATCAGGCAAAAAAAAAACATGCGATCACATCCAAGCTCTGTTCTCTATAACTTATTTCCTCCTCTTATCTCTATCATCCATTTTTTTTCCCTCTCTCAGGGTCTGACTGGTCCCATTGGTCCTCCTGGCCCAGCTGGACCCAACGGTGCCAAGGTGAGAATAACAGTGTTACTCTTTGGACTGTTAAAGGTTAAAATTGTTAAATGAGTCTGAATGAACAGGGGCCCAGCTCACTTACAATAAAGCAATGTGTGTCTGTGTATGTATGTGTTTCTTATTTTGGTTGGTTTGACTGACTGGTTCTCTCCTATCCAGGGTGAGACTGGACCCTCTGGCCCTATCGGTGCTGCTGGTGCTCGTGGTGCTCCTGTAAGTATCTCTTTTTGTCTCATTCATGCATTTTCCAGCAGAGGTGACCAGCTGGTGTGTGTCTGGGACTGAAATAATGAAGCCATTTCTTAATGAAATATCGTGTCAGCAGACAGAGCTCAAGGAGGTCTCAAATTGAATAGCATCCTTTCCCTGTTTGGCCTTTAAGAAATGACTTATTGAGTAGGTAAGAAGTAAAGTTGAGGATTTTTGTATGACATGGCTGTGTTTACGCGTATAATCAGAGTAACCTGTGCTACTCTGGTCACTTCAAAGTTGTTCACCACTTGTATTGCAACAAGAGGGAGAGCAGGATGATGACAGGATTTCATAATGCTCATTTTATGGCTGGGTCATTCCACTGAGATGTAATTTTTTTTTGTTATGTACCTTTTATTTGTCATTTATCATATTTTCTCTGTAATTAAGTAATCATATTTAATATAAGTGGTCTGATTTTTCTTTCCATCGAACATAGTGGTGAAGAATAACTGTGAAAATGAGCTTGCCTTGACCAACAGTCTCTTCTGTCCTCTTGCAGGGCGATCGCGGTGAGGTCGGTCCTCCTGGTCCCGCTGGCTTTGCAGGACCTCCTGTAAGTAAAGTCACCACAATACATCAAATGAAATAGCTGAAAATTTCATTTTTTCTTCTATCCATTCATCAACATTCTGCTAATGTTTGTGTTCTGTTAAATATCCAGGGTGCAGATGGTCAGCCTGGCGCTAAGGGAGAACTTGGTGAGAGTGGACAGAAGGGAGAAAGTGGTTCTCCTGGACCTCAGGGACCATCTGGGGCTCCTGGACCTGTGGTGGGTGTTTGACTTCCTGGAACCAGAACTATGAATCTTGGGTCACATTTCTGGATCTTTACAGTGATTTAAAGTCACTCCACTGTGTAATAGCAACGTGATTAATTTATGTTCGTCTTTTTCAGGGACCCACTGGTGTAACTGGACCTAAAGGAGCACGTGGTGCTCAGGGAGCTCCTGTAAGTATCTTTTAGTATTTCAGCTGAATGTAGATAGAGCCTATGAGCATTACATGACCTATACAGTACATTAGAGTACATGAGTGATTGATTCATTCACTCATTGATTTATTCATTTATCGACATGTCAACATGTCTTCTGTTTAAAATGCTTTTATGATTCAGAGGCATTCTTTAAAATTGTTCAGAAAAGCATAGAGGTTATTTTCATTAACTTGTGTGTTTACTCGTGTGTTCACATGAGATGTTAGGCCTCATGACATCCTAATAGTCCTCAGTTATTGATTGATATATCACGCAGGTCAACAGGTTCGGTATGTTTGTGTTGACTGAAGTCTTTTTCTCTTTGACAGGGTGCTACTGGTTTCCCTGGTGCTGCTGGCAGAGTTGGACCCCCTGGCCCTAATGTGAGTGTTTCATCAATAACAAATCCCAAGAAGCGAAAGTAATTTACTGAGTCAATCCTAAATGATGTGCGATGGTGTTTCTGTTCTTACCCACTGAAATTGTCTCCCTCTCCATCGCAGGGTAACCCTGGCGCAGCCGGTCCTGCAGGCCCTGCTGGTAAAGACGGACCAAAGGGTGTTCGTGGTGATGCTGGACCCCCAGGAAGACAGGGAGACGCTGGGCTCCGTGGACCTGCTGGTTCACAAGGAGAGAAGGGAGAGCCTGGAGAGGATGGCCCGCCTGTGAGTTTGATTTTGCACCTCACAAGAACCCTTCAGCCTGATATTCAAACTGCACCTTAGTCACATGAGAAAATGGTTTGTACACTTCGCATTCAGTCTGGCACAGCTAAATAAGAACACTTCTCGGCTCTGTCCTCTCTTTCCTGACTCTGTAGGGTGCTGATGGGCCTTCAGGTCCCCAGGGTCTGGCTGGATCTCGTGGTATTGTTGGTTTGCCTGGCCAGCGTGGAGAAAGAGGCTTCCCTGGTCTCCCTGGACCCTCTGTAAGTGCTCTCGTCATTATACGTAAATATATGTACTTTCATAGCTTCCCTGTAAGCTGTTTGAAGTTTGAGGCTGGATCGAATCTGTCTGATATCTGGAAGCACCTCAACATGTTTACTAATTCACACAGTGATGCCAGACAGGCTTGTGAGTTTGTCTTAAGACTTGTTCCTGTTAGTTACAGTAACCTTGAGCAGTGAAGGATTTTGAACAGTGATTCTTTTGCTTAACTGAAAGTCAGTTATTATTATTAAGAGCTACTGAACTGTATTAATAATGTTTTCTTTGTGCTCAGGGAGAACCTGGTAAACAAGGAGCTTCTGGTTCCTCTGGTGACCGTGGACCTCCTGGACCTGTGGGACCCCCTGGACTGACTGGACCTGCTGGAGAGACTGGAAGAGAGGTCTGGACCGCACAATGATAATAACAACAACAAAATATTACAAATCACAACACCAGGACATCAGTTATGCATCACTTTTATGGCTGTAGAAACAGGGATTGTATTTACACACTGCTCACATTTACAATATAATACTGTCATCTTGGTGTCATCAGTTAAAAATATTTTTCTGTTTCTCAGGGCACCCCTGGATCAGATGGACCTCCTGGTAGAGATGGAGCTACTGGAGTCAAGGTGGGAGACTTAAGCCCAAAAATCACACAGTTTGACAACAGTCTATTAGATGTGCCAGTTTGCGGAAACTGTTATCCTGACTCATCACCTTGTGTCCTCCTGTAGGGAGAGCGAGGTAACACCGGTCCTGCTGGTGCTCCTGGAGCTCCCGGTGCTCCCGGTGCCCCTGGACCTGTCGGACCCCTCGGCAAGCAGGGAGACAGAGGAGAGGCTGTAAGTAACACGGCACACTGCACAGTAGGGGCCACAGGCCCCTATGCAGGCACTGTTTGATAGTTCTGATGTTAAAAAGAGGAAACACCTGCACTGTTGTTTCTTTCTTTAGGGTGCTCAAGGACCTGCAGGACCCCCTGGAGCTGCTGGAGCTAGAGGAATGGCTGTGAGTGTCATCACCTCTAAGTGCAACAATATCAAGTCTTTTTAGATTTTGATTTCAGTGCAAGTGCTACACAGATGCAGCCATGCATTTTAATACATGTTAACCCTTTACTCCAGGGACCCCAAGGACCTCGTGGAGACAAGGGAGAGGCTGGTGAGACTGGAGAGAGGGGACAGAAGGGTCACCGTGGATTCACTGGTCTGCAGGGTCTTCCTGGACCTCCTGTAAGTCAATCAAACAGTTCATCCCTGCAGTACCATTTTTCATTTTACTTTCCTTCATCTGTCTGTTCTACCATCTAATCTGTTACTGTCCGTGTCCTGACAGGGTCCCTCTGGAGATGCTGGAGCTTCCGGACCTGCAGGACCAAGTGGACCGAAGGTGAGAAAACGGAGCAAAAGCAAAGAGCCAAAAAGAAGAAAAACTCTTATTACATTTCCATCCTGAGGCTTTAACACCCAAGATATGTGATGGTAATGAAGGGCACAGGTTAGTCTTTTTGTAATTCTCCAATCACCTGACGTAGACGGGGACAGGAAAGGCCACGTTCTTTAATTACCCACTGCTGTGATAAGATGGGCAGCTGAGGCATTTTGTAATTACTCTCTGCAAGGAAAAAGAGGCAGACAGATGGGGGGGCCCTGATTTGTGAAACCACTCCTGCGGAGATCGGAAATGGACTTCAATATCTATTCGAGATTAGCTAAGCACTGTGCATGATAAGAAAAATGAAGGGAAATGTCACCATACAAATAATCTTCATGCATAATAAGGCAAAGGGTCTGAAGGTGATTGAGGTGATGGAAGGAAACTGCCGGCACATTTGAATTGCTTTTTCAGATTTTTTTTCTTATCCGGACTGCATGATGGATCTAAAAAAGTAACCGTTATAACTCTACTCTGTGAATAGAAAGCATAAGTTCAGTAGACGACTTTTTCATTAACACTCACTGTTTCTGTAGGGACCACCTGGACCAGCTGGACCTGCTGGCAAAGATGGATCAAATGGACAGTCTGGCCCCATTGGACCCCCTGGACCTCGTGGACGTTCTGGAGAATCTGGTCCTGCTGTATGTAGCAGTCCTCAAAATAAAATAAAATCCAGAACCTTTTCACTGCTGTCTCGCTACACCTGATTGCGCATGACCCCTGATCCATTCCCTGCTTTCATCCTCTCTCAGGGTCCTCCTGGTAACGCCGGACCCCCTGGTCCTCCTGGACCTCCCGGCCCTGGCATTGACATGTCTGCCTTTGCCGGTCTGGGCCAGACTGAGAAGTCCCCTGATCCCCTCAGGTACATGAGGGCTGATGAGGCCTCCAGCTCCCTGAGGCAGCACGACGTGGAGGTTGATTCCACACTCAAGACCCTCAACAACCAGATCGAGAACCTGCGCAGCCCTGACGGCTCCCAGAAGAACCCTGCTCGCACCTGCAGAGACCTGAAACTGTGCCACCCTGAGTGGAAGAGCGGTAAGTAGGGAAACATGGAAATGATAAAGAAAGTCTGCGTGTTGATGTGTTGACTTTGTGCTGGTTCTTAGCTGGTTGTTGCAAACACTTTTCTTTTAGTTATTTCTTTCTGAAATACCTCAGAAATGGTCTTATTAAGCCCTGGGCTGAAAAGTAATGACCTTGCAAAACATGTTTACAGTAAAGAGAGTCTTTGGGTTTGAACACACTGTACTTGACTGACGTCTCCCTGAGTACATTGCCTTTGGTGACTTCAGCAGACTTCCAGCATCACTCCACCAGACTCCAAGGTCTAATCAGCCACTGAAAAACTCCACTGAATAATAGACCTGTCTGGGTGGATACGCGTTGTTCATCTAAGCTCTGAATAAGAATCCTTCAGTCCTGGTACTTCTGAATCCCACTGTTGCGTTTCACTGACTTTGAGAATAATTCAAGACTTACCTGTACTTGGAAAACAGGTGCTGTCTCTGTTAACAACAGTGGATCCATTTAGATCAATGCTGACGATGCTCTGCTCTACACATATTTTCCCCCGATTATCATGAGGCTGTGGATTTTGTGATGTAATGATATAACATTGGGGGGGTCCAGACATCGGGAAGAGAAAAATGTCATACATTTTACAATCATACATTTTACATGGCAGCAGACATGGCAGTGGTAGATGCAGCTTTACTAATTTTGAACTGAATATTCTGATTAATTTTGTTCAGTGATACTGGAATAATGTTGACTGCATCACCTGCAGCAACACTCGGTGTGTGAGGGAGAATCAGACAGCCGGGCTGCTTTAATGTGCGACCTCTCTACTTTTCCCTCTCCATTTAATGATTGAGTGTGTAAAAGTTTCCCTGCCTGCATAAAAGCATACTGGAGGTAATCTTTCTTGGCACCAAGGACAGGAGGCAGAAAACCTTCATAAAATCTGTGGACCATGACAGGAATGTCATTACCACTGTGAACAAGATGGGCTTTTTCTTATATATCTTTAAAAAATACAGCAAAAGTCAGATGCCTTAAAGTCTCTACGTACTGACTTTGACTTTGAGTATGAGCCGTTCAACAGGCTTATCATCTGCTTCAAGAAGAGTTTGCCACAGCTGCACTTAGTTTTTCAGGATTCACTAATTTTTCTCATCCCTCCAGGTAACTACTGGGTTGATCCCAACATTGGCAGCACCGCCGATGCCATCAAGGTCTTCTGTAACATGGAGACCGGCGAGACCTGCGTCTACCCAAGCATCGCCAAGGTACCACAGAAGAACTGGTGGACCAGCAAGAGCAAGGACCGCAAACACGTCTGGTTCGGAGAGACCATGAATGGAGGATTCCACGTGAGTGCACTTTTACGATACGGCGCTTGTCTATAAACTCATCTTGAAAGGCTCACAACACTTAACGTGAAGGCTGCTAACGAATTCCCCGTCCTCTCCCCTGATCGTACAGTTCAACTACGATCAGGACGGCCCTGCTGCCACCGCTACCAGCGTCCAGCTGACCTTCTTGAGGCTTCTGTCCACTGAAGCATCCCAGAACATCACTTACCACTGCAAGAACAGCATTGCCTACATGGACCAGGCCACAGGCAACCTGAAGAAGGCTCTGCTGCTGCAGGGCTCCAACGATGTGGAGATCCGTGCAGAGGGCAACAGTCGCTTTACATACAGCGTGCTGGAGGATGGCTGCAAGGTGAGGGCAGACAGCTGTAAAACAGAGCCAGACACAATCATCTCTGTTATGTTTTATATACTCTTGCATAGTTTTCATTGCATCATAAGACTGCTGTTAACACATCTCTTCACTTTCAACCAACAGAAACATACAGGCCGGTGGGGCAAGACTGTCTTTGAGTACAAAACACAGAAAACCTCCCGTCTGCCAATCGTGGACATTGCCCCCATGGACATCGGAGGTGCGGATCAGGAGTTTGGAGTGGATGTAGGCTCAGTCTGCTTCTTGTAAAGTGGAATATCACAATGGCCCCCCAAAAAGCACAGGAAATAAATAAACTCAACCATGAAACATTACACACACACTTCCACAATAAAGAAGACTGGAAATTATAAAAGAAAATTGATACTTTTTCTCTCACAACGAAGTGCTCTCCAAGTTGTACTCCCTGGATGTTAGCACTGAAGGGCACCGGCAATATCTGTACACCACACCAGCATTCTCTGTCAACCCGCTTCCTGAGATCCAGTCATGTTTCCCATGGCCCACTGTTGACGGGAATGAGTCAGAACCAGGAGGAAGAGGGACCAAGCGAACAAGTTATGGAGAACAGAAACATGACTTGATGTCACTTATTTATTGTCTCACCTGAATGGGCAGAGCTGAGGTAGGACTGGACGGGTTCACTTTGTAAGTAAGACGAGCCCCCTTTCCACTACAGAACAGCCGCACAACCTCTGTCCCAGTCCTACTCCACCTCCCTCCCTGTTTCCCTCCTGACACACAAATATGGCATTTTGAATCAGTGTAGACAAAAATAAATATTCTCAGTAAGTAAAATCACATCCAGGTGCTCCAGGCCTGACCATCGTGAGCAGGAGCAGAACCTTTACTGTGTATTATAAATCCTTGGTTCTATTGTTGTAAAAGTCTGTGTTTATAAACAACCAGATGGTTTTATATATATTTCCACATTAAGTGTGTACATGTGTCTATATGCACACCAACACTTTTTGGAAAGTGAGGTCACATTTGGGATGTATGTTTCGATGTCCTTGTACCCCTTGACTGCCCATCAGAAGAAGGCCCAGTTCTCATCCAAAAATTTGCTTTGAAGCATTTGATGGAAATTTGTCTTGCTTTTTTATTGTAGTCATCCAGATTGTTTAAAGCTACCTCACGCTGAAAAACAAAGTGAAAATGTTGAGTTTAAATCTGAGCTGACCAAAAACGAGCTTTCAGGTGGATCTGGGGCTGAATGGCCATCTTTGCCTTGGGTTGCTCTCTCTTCAGAAGGTGCTATGAGTTCTGTAATTCAGTTTCCACCAAACGCCGCCAACCCCAATTCCCACTAGCCTCACGCAACACACTCACACTCCACCCTGCAGGAGGGGAGCAGTCGGGTTAAAGAGGGGGGAGACGGGGGCTACTCAGAGGCCTCCTCTGGAGTCCAGACCCCCAAAGCTGAACGCAGGACTCTGAGGACGGTCGCTTAAAAACAACCAGGGTGGATTGTCTCTGTGTGTGTGAGGGCGTGTACATTTCTTGAATTAATTTTATTATGATCTTTTTGTTTTTATTTTGTTACACTTCTAATTGATGTAAATTGGAAAATAAAAGTAAAACCGAATTAAGAATGAAGTTGATTTTTGAGTTTTGAATAAAAACAGAAACGGCGTGGGGACGTACTTCTTTCAACAGAACCATTCATGTGTGCTTAAATGTTTTTTTTTTTTTTTTTTTTTGTCATAGTTGTATTTCATGAGGTCAGTTACTCTTGACTGTGAGTGCATAGTCTGTGTGCATGTGTGTGTGTCTGTGTGTGTGTGAAAGCTTAAGACTGTGATGCGAGTGTGTATTTTGATATGAGAAAATCTCATAACAAAAGAACAAAAGTACTGTATTAGTTATGCGGTTTCAGGGTGGGGCTGGGCGTAGTTGGCTCCTGTTTGTCTGAACTAAAAGGCATAAATAAAGAACATTCTGTTGACTGGAATCAAGTATTTTGTAGAGTACTGATGCATTTGAGCAGCTGCATCACTATCTGTCTGAACTGTGGCCAGCGTCCTCTCCGGTCTGTCCTGAGCAATAAAAGCTTGACTTCAGCCCTCACAGTGACATATTCTTATTTAAAATCAAATGTGCCATCAGCGATCCAAACCAGCAATTTAATGAACAAGAGTCTGCTTCACATCTCATACATTGGCAGATTAAAAATAACTTACTAAAATAAGATAGTTATTCTGTATGCATTAGCATAGAAAAAACATAAATTAGACCATATTTGAAGGGGATTTTGCATCAAATCTGATAAATTGCCTCAAGTGACATCATATGAGTCAGCATCAGTTGGAGCTGAAGACTGCAAATGAAAACAAAACCAACATATGGACCTCTGTCACCTGATCCTCATTTCAGCATGAGGCTACATTAGCCACTGCTAGCATAAGACACCTAATGTAGGCGCCAGCTTTTCTCAAAGAAGAATGCATGGAATAAAAAAAGCCATTAACTGAACATGCTAATACTATACAGTATAGAGTTAATGCTAAAACGTCATAGTTTATCATCTTACCAGTGTACAAAAGCAGGGCATACCTTACCATTGGTTGATGACACAACACGAAGGATGTCGGTTGTCAATCAATCTGCGACTTTGGGAAGCTGCTGCCAATCAAAGGTCACAAACAGACATCAATATGTTTCTTATGAGTTCAACTTTTTCTATTTACAAAGGTTTGGGAAGCATTTCACCACCAGCCACAGTTTATTTGAACTGTTTCCAGCTGAGAGGAGCTCATCCATGTCATTTGTGCATTGTATTGTGGGAGAGTGTATCAACATCACACTCAAAAATCAACCTTATTTAGTCTGCATGCCGTCTGCTTTGAGTATACTTTGTTTTGTCACTCTGCTAGTGTGAGCACACTCCATCCTACAATCCTCTGGTTCTGCTGCTTCGACGTTGTTTTCTTCTCCAAGCTGTTCAGTGCTTCAGTACTCTTAAAAGGGACATGTTTCAGTTCACATTTGATCATGGCCTCAGAATAAAGTTGAGTTCAAATTTTTTGACAAATCAGAGAACAAACAAGTGTTAGAATATCAAGAACTTTCTCCACATTTATTGACAATCCATGATGAAAACAGTGACTCGTGATGTGTGATGGTGGCTGAGGGTCGGTTAAGACATGAGCTCTGTAAAGAGCGACTGATTGGCAAAGTCTGTGGGCTTCGCTCGAGGCCGTGGCAGTAACGGACTGCCACTGAGGCCAAAGTGCGGAACAGCAGCGCTCAGGAAGTAGAAAGGCACGTGGGTAATTCTTCCACTGGACCAACACTGAGAACAGAGAGAGAAAGGTAACCTTGGAGGTGGAGTCCAGAGGAAGCAGCCAGTGCAGTTATACATTCATCAGGGTGTCTGCAGCGTTCAACAAGCTAAATCTGACACCACAGAGAACACAAGTTATACCAGATGTACATATCGTACCGGCCAAAGCATGAAAGACTGATGGAAATCCAGGAGGAACGATATGCCCCAGAATGATTTATTATCATATCACATTTATTTTAGTACTTCTGGGCAGTTCATGATATATAATTCCTTATTATATATTAATGTGACCCGGACCTGGATATGTGGTGGAAAATTGATGGATAGATTAACTGTTAAAAATGATGAATTCACTGAAGTTAATTTAAGCCAAAACCAACAATTCTCCATTATGAGATGACGAGCTTTGTAGCTCCTGTTGTTAGCTACAGTTTGCAAAACGTCTGATAGCTGAGCGACTGACACCATAAGAAGGATTAAACAGCCTCTCACGCACTTAATACACCATTAAAACAATCTCACTTTTAGTTTATCAATGTAAAATATCTCCTGTCAGCCAGCAGTGGAACACAAAAATATTCAAGAACTAGCATTATTGTCTGAGAGGAAAGAGAAAATGTTTTGTAAATTTAAGGCTTTTTAATTCCTTCTAAGGCTGTCGTTGTGGAAAATGAATTCAACTGGTTTTGAGACTTTGTAAGACCTGCAGATCCTGTTTGTAGCTCAAACCACCACAAAATTTACTAAAACTTAATACGACAGAAAAGATAAGCCATTTGTAAGGCAGGACTGACCACAGTGAGCAGAGCCCCGTGTTGGAAATTTGGGTGGAACTGCATCAGTCTTGGCTCTGCGTCGGGCTCCCCTTGAACAAAACCACTAAACAGAGAAACGCAAGAAATATTCAGCACATGCAGATGGGATACGCAGTAGTACTACAGTGAGAAATGGAATACTTTGACCTCTACTAAAGCCACACAAATATGAAAGCACAAACCATGGCAGAAGCTCAAAAATGGGGCTGGTTCTTGTCTTAAACACAGCGATGATTGCCGGTCTGTCGGCTGCCTGTGGATCACCTGAAAGCGCAGTTAGACGGACGTGAGTTATTAAAACTTACACTAAAAATGACACCAAATAAAAAGTGACTGAGCTCATCGGGGTGAATAGAAGAAATGTGAGAAAGACCTTTGAGAAGCACTGCAAGCCTCTCTCCTGTTGGGTCCCAGGCTAAAGACTGGATCTCTCCACCAACACTGGCAGACAAAGGAGACAGAGGTGAGTGACACTGAGCGGCTGTAGATGCAGACATGAAGTCAAGCGGCACTGAATACCGCCTGCCTGCTGATTGGTGCTCATCAAACGCTGTTATACATATTTTAATCTTTTTCTTTCAGTCTCGCCATTTCTCTCTGGGCCTTTTTTAGAAGCCCTGCTCATCACCATTTTTAGCTGTAGTTAAGTTAATTAGTGAGTTAGAGCTCTTACACGATGTCTCCATCTGGTGTGCTAAAGGTTGTCTCTGATAGGTCGGCCACCACTGCTGCTGCCGGTGGCCCCTTTGATGTGATCGTAGGAACGCCTGCTGAATGACAATGACACCATACGGGAGAACTTCTTTTACAAAATGCTTCTTAACTCTTCAATGCATCAAGGTACAACCCTGATTCCCAAAAGTAAGTAGTAGTAGTATTAATATCCTTTATACAATCATACGTTCACAAAGTGGTGAACCTCGCTCCATAAGTTTTTAATCCAACTTTAGAAGAAAACAATTGAAGCTGCAAATGAATTATGAACATGGCTGACTATTATGTAGACAAAGCTGGTTATTGTGTATGTAGCCTGAGACAGACCTGGTGCATCAGTGAAGGTCAGAGCGTAGATGACCATCTCTCCCTGTACGCTGAAGAGGAGTCGACTCCCATCTGGACTCCAACAGCCAGACTAACCAACACAGACAAATTCATGAATATTTAAGAAATACGCGATTTAGAAAACATTTGCCATCTAATTGCACAACAACTTTGAAATGTGGTGAGAAGTGTTCACCTGGCAGCGGCCTTTCACGCATGGCCAACGCTCACAGGTCCACATCCTGGTCTCCCAAACCCTGAAGACAGAAACTTTCATTATCCGCGTGTAAAAAAGCTACATCCTGTCCACTTATTATCTCTTAACACCTGCTAAACTCCAGACTATGCCACTAATCCCTTACATGTTCATTAATATTCATGAAAGGTGAGCAGGCCTCGATTATTAACACAGCGAGTGGCCATTGACTTCACACTAATCATGAAAGAGAAAATTTCACACACGCTCACTGGCAGCTTTACATATCTTTCACTTGAAATGTGCTACAGCAGCTCTAAGAGGAAGGCAGATTAGAACATCCAGTGAAACTTTCCATCTCTGAAGTGGTTTGTCTAACCTGAAAAGAGCAGATGGTGTAGAAGCCAGGACATGGCTGCCATCAGGGGACCAGGACAGGAAGCTGACCCCACCTCCTCCAACACGCTTCAGTGGCACACAGCTTTCAGAAGCTACATCCCAAACCTGAAACATACATTGATGCCAAAGGCACAACAGTCCACAGAAGCTCAGTAAAGAAACTCTCTTTTGTAAATACCCTTAAGTAAGATGCACTGGACTTAAAGGTGAAGCGGCTGCCTCGTACCATCATTGCAGTGTCCATAGGCGAGGCGGACACGAGCAGAGATCCACTGGGAGACCAGGCGATGGAAGTGACGGGGGAGTGCCCGGGATGAGACAAAACTTGAGCACAGCCTGATGAAGGCCTAGATGGGTCAAGAGGAAGAAGAGCGGCGCACAGAAAGAGTGTCAGGGTTCCTGCAGTGTTCACACACTTCAATGTAAGACCCCTTTAATGCATAAAATCTAACAACATCACAGAAAACCAGCAGAGACAATAAGGCCAATTACAGTGCACAGAATTATTGACATTCATATTACCGTTTTGCTGACTTTCTATAAATCTGGTAAAAATGTGGATGAAAACCTGGCTGATGAGTCAAATAAACGGTCTACCTGAGCACAAGGTTTCAATGTCAGAAAAACAAAACAAAACAGTTTGGCTGTCTAGACCTGACTGCTGTTGGACAGCTGCTTTTGTTTCAGCTCATATGAGACCATATTTAAGGTGTATGAGACTATTAGACTAAAGCCAAATCGTTAATCTCAGTTATGTCAGTCATCAACTAAAATTTCACAATCCTGACAGCCCCACCAGTAACATACTTAATCAATTAACTTGACCTGGACCCAGACAAGTGGAGAAAACTTGATTATTGAGTTTGCCCACACTTGCTCATTTTTAGACAATTAGCTTGACAGCTAATGTAGCTAAAGTATGAAGTGTTTGCTACAAGTCTGATGGTGCTGATACAACTGCAAAAGAGGATCAAACAGCCTCCTGCATGAGAAACCCACTGTCGCACCAGCTTCAATTGTAGTTTACAGATGTATGACGTCTCACAACAGACAGGAAATAGACAAAACATGGGATCTTTGGAAATTATTATATAGTATAATACAGTTTATTTTTTTATGGGATTGAATTCAATGATTTAAGACTTTTCAGGACACACACGAGTTTCTGTACCTGGTCGACAGCGAGCAGGGGTCCACATGCCAGACCAGTAAACAGTTTTGACACGCGACAGCGAGGGCAGACGCACACAGCGGCTTCCACTGCACAGCTGCAACACTCCTCTGCAGACGGTGCTTCAGTGTTGGGGTTGTGGCGCTGAGAGACAGAGAACAAGGGGAGACTGAGCAGTGACAATGCTGCGACAGAACGACTGAGGGGCCAGAGAACAACGTCGCTCCACGAGGCTGACATGCAGTCACGTTTGTAGTCTGTCCTGGAGACAAACAGCTTTGTGTGATTGAAATCAGAGGTTCACTGTTGCATCGAAGTATGTCTACAGACCAACACTGACATTCTGTTAACATGACAAGTGAACAGATGAATAGACATTTATATACAGTGTACCACAACTCTGCTGCTCTGTTTCATGCTACTATTGTTATCTCCCACTGTAAAGATTTGATCAGCAATCGTCTCTTTAATGATGAATATGCAGGGAAAACATTATTCTATGAGCAGTGTGTCCTCTTCAGAACTTAGTTACGGTACCTTTTGGGGTTGTAGATCTTAATGGAATCATCCAGTAGGGCTACAGCAAATTTATCTGTATGAGGATGCCAGGCAAAGGCTCGCACCACACAATCAGACCTGGTAAAGCAAGAGGGATTGGAGCAGAGAAAGGTCCCAGCCTCTTTAAATGTGCAATTTTAAGACAAAAACATGAATTGCAAATGTAATCAAAGATCAAACACTTTTGCAAATCATTCATGTAAAGGCAAAAGTAATGACTTTGCTTTCATGGTCAATTAAAATTATCATCATTTCATCTATAAAACATCAGAAAACAGTGAAAATTTCCATCACAAAGTAATTAAACATCTTGTTTTATCCCACCAACAGTTCAAAACCTAAAGATGCTCATTTTACTTTAATGTAGGACAAGAAAAACAACAAGTGTCTGTTGAGGATAAATTTTCTGTTGATCAGCAAAGACTAATCAACTAACTGTTGCTCTATAATTACATTAAAATAAAAAGCTCTTCACCAACATGTCAGCTCACCGCCAGTTTCTTCACAATAAATATTTTCAATCATTTGAGAGCCAAAAAGTTGGCACCTACCAGTTCAGCACCTGTGAAAACTCAGCAATCATGTCCTCACTGCTCAACTACAGAACAAACGACAAACAGGTAAACCACATTTTAATGCATCACAACAAACATTTGGTGTATTGTTGTCAACATATTTAAGCAGCAAGCAAAACTTACGGTGAGGTGAGGAAACAGGGAGCTGTGGAAGGAAGAGACCTTTCGGAGCAACGCCAGCGTACAAGCAGAACTCACTGACAGCCATTTTGGCACTACGAGAGCACAAGACTTTAATGTACACACATATCAGTGGATACACAGCATCGGGTCATTGTGTGTTAAAGCCAGATAGAAGATTTCACGCACCCTCTGTATGTGAGTTGGTAATTTCATTGAGGAGCCCTGTGAAACCACCATCCCTCCTGAAATGGACAGAGTAAAGCTGCATAAATTATCTTTGTGGCTGAAAGGATTCTTAGCAAAACTATTGATTTCAGCCTCAAAAGATCTGTGTTGGTCAGGCCATCAGAACATGGTAACTCTGCTCTCGTAGACAAAATGTCCAAATGATTGAGCTGCATGAACACCTCTTCAAAGCACGTCAACAAAAACTGAACATTATAACCTTCATGACGTTTGGATTTATTGTATGACCCTTGCACCTCATAAACTGACAAGAACGTGTGTGTGTGTGTGTGTGTGTGTGTGTGTGTGTGTGTGTGTGTGTGTGTGTGAGAGAGCTACCATGCTGCTGCACTCCTCATCCACAGTGTTTCAGAGTGGTCCAGGAAGGCAGCCTTGCTGCTGCTTTCTGTGCGACTGTGGAGCTTCAGAGACTCTCGGGGGAAATACAAACTCAGGGGACTGGACTCCTGCAGAAAACACACGACCATGTAATGAGCCTTTACGGGGCACCGTGTAGACGCAGAAGCATTTAACGACAATACACCACATGATTGTCTTCTGGTCCACGGTCATGCTGTGATTTTGGACCCCTGCCCACATCCACCAAACGTGTAATTTATAACTGAACCCACTGGGAAGAGGATCAGTATTATGTCGTTTCGTTAGACGTTCATAGTTTTATCATATCAGCGTCTATAGTAAACACAGCAGCTCTGAATCAGACCTGTTTCAGTCGGTCGTCGGTGGTGGTGGTGGTGGTTCCCGATAGCAGCTCGTTGTTGGCCTCGCACAGGGTGGTCTGTCCGGAGGGCAGCGGAGGAGGAAACAACGCCAGAGAGCACATCTTCAAAACGGTTAAACTCCAACACTGGATCCTGGAAACACACCATGGGTCAGTCAGGTAAGTTAAACAACACGTTACTCACAGAAAACAGTGGACAGTCGGCTGGTTAGCTAACACTAACGGTTAAACTTAGCTAGCTGGCTCTGGCTAACCAACTGTTACTTTAACGTCGTCCTGGTTTTGGCAACAGCAACAGTTGCTTTTCGTGTCATTGAAAATGGAAATTACCTTGTAGTGTGTCCTGTGCCGTGAAGCCGGTTATCGCGCTCTGTATTTCAAAACAACAACATAAAACTACATGTTACTTTACAGTGGCACTTTTGTTTCCTTACTTTGAGCCAATCCCGCCGTGTGAGCTACGGCAAGCAACAGGGACATACAATGCGGAGTTCAGTCTCGAAGCGCGGAGTCAGTGTGCTGCCCTCTTCAGGACACAGCGCGACATTGCATCCACACTGAGCCAAACAAGTACCAACTGTTTGTTGTCAGAGTTGAATATATGAATCATTTTATTCAGCTTCTACAAATCGAGTTATTTTCACGTGGATTTTTCAATGCAGCGCGCTTCTCCATATTTATACTGCTTGTTATTATGTGTTGTCATGTGACACATAAGATGCTGCCTTTCCCTCCTCACCAAAGAGGGCAAAGCGCATGGTCAGTTGCACATCAGCATCCTTGACGCCGGCGGGGAATCGGTGTGTCTTGCTCAAGGACACATCAGCAGCAACAGCAGCAGCAGATGCGGATGCTGCCTGACACAGGACCCAGGACTGTCTGGCGCATGGCTCAAACATTGAATCAATGAATGAAATGCGCCCATAACGGCGCATTTTTGGGAATGGAGACGATGGATGTGACGATGGAAAACTGATAGCAAATTCCGTGTGTTTGCAGAGGATGGTGGCAGCGACCCCTTGCGGCACAACTCGCATTTCCGTGACGTCAATTCAGCACTGGGAAGGAGACAGCTCCCTCCCCCAAAAAACCCAGCGCGCCTCACGTTGCATGGGTCCCCGGTTATTGATAACACAATTTGCCCGCTGGGATCCATCCCAGTAACGTGAAACTCGTGGATCTAGGGACTGGAAATACAACAGGCAGCCCGGGCCGAAGAAAAACAACGATTTGCTCGTTATCACCGACAAAATTGAAAGCCGAGCCCACCCCTTCACTTGACAACGCGACATCAACCAGGCAGAAAGGTATGGGAATGTCACACTATCCGGTTAAATGCTGATTGAATAAGAAATCAGGTATCACAGGACGGTGAGGCATGATGCCGTTGCTTGGTGCGGTAGCGTTCATGCCGCTCACACTGCACCAATGAACTGATGCTGCCAAGAAACGAATCATCGTCGATGAACGCTAGAAATATCATATTTGTGCAGCCAGAAAGCCCTCGGTATGAAATATTTGTGTTGATGCCAACGCTGAGTAAATGTACAGACGCTGCGGCAGTTTCACTTGGCATGGACCATAGTAGGCATCGGGCTTGCAATTCATGCACGTCGGCTGTGATGCTGCTGAGTGTCATCATCACATCCTCGGTTATTTAAAGATTGATCTTCCTGCGTTTGTGTGTGTGTGTGCGCGCTGCTCCCTCGCACAGGCCCGGTGGTTGTTTATTGCCCGTTTTTTCACGCTCTCATTTCGCTCAGTCGCCGTGGCTCTTGTCATGCAGTGGTGCAGTACAAGAAATGGAGCTGGAGTAGGATATGTGAATTGGATACATGTGCTTGCTCTCTCTCTCTCTCTCTCTCTCTCTCTCTCTCTCTCTCTCTCTCTCCCCGTCGTTCTCTCACACACATGCAGGCACGCACGCACGCACGGACGTACGTACACATCCACATTGGGGTGATTATGCAATTCGTCATATTCTTCAGATTTGTACAATGCTCTTTCCCTGATGCATGACGGACGACGTATGGGAGCTGCTGAGTGGCTTTGGTCTCATCTTATGAGACACTGATGCGCCTCAGAGGGACAGTTGAAGAACAGGTGACCGTTAAGGATGCGGACGGTACAACCTCTTCTGGTCGATTCATTCATAAAGCCCATCTCCACTCTGGGTGATGGCTCCACTGGGCAGGCTGGGTCTCCCATTCATAGACACACAGATGAGGCTTTGCTGCATGATTCAGACAGAATTCGGTTGTGGAAATGGACTGACTGAGTGGTTAAATTGGGGGACTGGCTGGATGCCCAACTCACAGCGTGACTCCATTGTTTTGGTGTTTTGCATAGCTTGAGTCAAAGAAAAGTTAGTGAAAACTCCAGGATCAAAAGAGACAGTAGGTATGAAGGCAGCAGGCTCTTCAGCACTGGACAGCTCCTCACTGCAAATGGAGCTGTCCATTTCCCTCGTGGAGCTGTCCAGTGCTGAAATCTACACTTGTTATCTTGAGAGGCAGTGAGCATACTGTTTGCCTATTAACACAAGGATGAAGTATGGCTATACTAACAGTCATCAATCATTCTTGTTATCATAAATCTTCTTCTCCAGGCGTTCTTCTCATCTTTCCATCCTCCATCCACCCTAACCTGCAGTGTTGGGGAAACCCCTGATGAGTGGGACCTGTATCCATGAGCCCCGTGCCCCTTCCCCCTCCCTGTCAGGCTTCAGTACCCCCATCTCAGAACCCCCCTATCGAAGACTCGATGGAGACACCCCTGCCTGCACCCCCGAAACGGACCTGACCCCCACACAGTGTGTCCTCCGTAACGTGCTGTCCATCGACACGGGTGGACAGGTGGCGCCGGGCGGCAGTAGCCCTACTCCCAGTGATGGACCCTCAGCCCACTTTGACAACAGCGTGCTAAAACTACATGAACATGAGGCCTGCCAGTGTGGCGGCGGGGCCGAGGCCGGCCACAGTCCAGAGGCTGGCGCTGTTCGGAGCCAGTCAGAGAACATTCGGCTACAATCAGGAAGTGGAGGTTTTTTGGAGGGACTGTTTGGCTGCCTAAAACCAGTCTGGACCATGATTGGAAAGGCCTACTCCACTGAACACAAACATAGCCATGAAGGTATGTGAAGATAACAGTAAATGCTCCACTTCTGAGCTTGTGGATGAAGCTTGAACTCCACAATAGTGAAGTACCAATACAATAATCGCAAAATACATAATTACAAGTAAATGTCCTGCAATAACACGCAATTACACGATGCTTTTCTGTCAGGGATCACAAGCCAAAAGTTTGGGGACCATCAGTTTAATCTTTAACAAAACACTGCATTTTATAAGCTTATCATATTTTTTATGTAAAACCTTAATCTGAAAAGTAACCACTGACTACAGCTCTCAGATAAATCTAGTGGAGTAAAAACTATAATATTTCTCAATGAAATGTAGCGGCGTGGAAGTGTACAATAGAATAAAACTACAAGTGCTACATATAATACTTGAGTACATTACTTAAGTAAACTGACTTTGCTGTTTTCCAGCACGAGATCTCGATTATTTTCATTGCTCTGTGGCTGCCACGGTGTCCTGCTCGCAGCATGACTGTGATTAGGGGTCCGTCAGTGAGTGTTCACAGCTGGCCAGGGGCAGCAGCATGTGCGTGTGCCTCTGCTGCAGCAGCACCCCAGAGATCTCGACACTTCAGTGGACCTCATGAAGAATTGATCTGCCTGTCTCCTTTATTCTGCCCAGCTCGTCTCTCTTTAGTGACCATCCTCTCACAGTCATTTAAGTAGAGCCAGTGTGACAGATGACAGACAGATTAGACTTGGATGTTGTTTTCCCCTCGATTTCTGTCTTATCTCCGGATAGAAACGTAATGGTCTGCTGGATAAGTTGTCAATATGCCATTTGTTTGAACATGACCAGCGCTTTGTATGATGTAATTGTGTCCTGTCAGCCCTTTCTAATGTGTAGCATGGAGCTAGCATTTGCTCAGCAATCCCCCTGACTCCTTCCTGTCCAAACTGGCAAGAGCACATATTGACATTTGGAGGCTTTACAATGTGTGATGGATGTAATAATTTAAGTATTTGCTCAAAGGGTGTTATTGAGAACGTCCTGTAGCAATTCTCGTGTTAGTTGTTTGGAACACTTCATGATTTGACAGTTACTCACAGTTTGTTTGTTGTCGACTTGTTGGTCTGCATTTAGAGTCCTGGGAGGTTCCTTTTGAGGAAATCTCCGACCTGCAGTGGGTGGGCAGCGGGGCACAGGGGGCCGTCTTCCTCGGCAAGTTCCACGGAGAAGACGTGGCTGTAAAGAAAGTGCGGGACATCAAAGAGACTGAGATCAAACACCTCCGCAAACTCAAGCACCCCAACATCATCACTTTCAAGTGAGGGAACTCCTGATATCCTACAGGGTTACATTTCATTTGATTGCAGAAATCACACTTTGATATCTTTCCCTTTTTGTTCACGTGTACTATTTTATCTGCCTGCCGTGCTCCCATCCAGGGGCGTGTGCACCCAGGCTCCTTGTTACTGTATCTTGATGGAATACTGCGCTCAAGGCCAACTGTATGAGGTGCTGAGGGCGGGCCGTAAAATCACCCCCTCCCTCCTGGTTGACTGGTCCATGGGCATTGCAGGTGGCATGAACTACCTCCACCTCCACAAAATCATCCATCGAGACCTCAAGTCCCCCAAGTAAGCCGACACACTCAACACAGCTAGCTTAATGAGAAATTCAGCCAATACAAGGCCTGAAAATTTCGTGACCGATTCCTTATTGTTTCCATACTCCTCATGTCTGCAGCATGCTGATTACACATGATGACCTGGTAAAGATCTCTGACTTTGGCACCTCTAAGGAGCTCAGTGACAAGAGCACCAAGATGTCGTTTGCTGGCACCGTAGCTTGGATGGCTCCTGAAGTGATTCGGAATGAGCCAGTGTCAGAAAAGGTGGACATCTGGTAAGTCTGACAAACTTTGACATATGTTATGTTTATGTTTGTTATGTTTTCCCTGGTAGAAGAACAGATATTGTGTCAATATATTTTAATGTTTCAAAGACATTCATTCCTCTGAGGGATTTAAGAATTGACTTCCTGATATTGTGTGTGTGTGTGTGTGTGTGTGTGCTGACTGCTCTGACTCAACTCATTTTGCTATGTAATTTTTTTCTCTGGTCTCTGTGTTTAAAGAGATCTTGACCTCCGTGAGACTGCTTGAATAAATCAAGCTTTGCTTAACTTTAAGGTCTTTTGGAGTGGTGCTGTGGGAGATGCTGACCGGAGAGATTCCTTATAAAGATGTGGACTCATCTGCCATCATCTGGGGTGTGGGTAACAACAGCCTTCAGCTGCCCGTACCCGAGAGCTGCCCTGATGGCTTCAAGATCCTCCTCAGACAGTGCTGGTGAGTAACGCCTGGAAATGGGCAGTTCGATTGAGGAAGGAGAGACAGAGCAGTAGACGGGTTGGGGGTGGATGCATGAGGGGGCGTTCGTCTGTGGTTTAAGGACTTTATTGATTTTACAGTGATTTGTAAATGTATACAGCTGTCTTTCCCATCTTGGATTTGCAGGAACTGTAAACCCAGGAACAGGCCCTCCTTCCGTCAGATCCTTCTTCATCTGGATATAGCGTCAGCTGATGTCCTGTCCACTCCACAAGAGACGTACTTCAAGTCTCAGGTACGGTTGCTTCTCCGAGTCTGAATGTGGAAGATCTGCAGATGCACCGAAACACATTACTCATGCATTTAAATGTGCACAGACAGACACAGATACTCATGCTTTCACGGTAATCAGACATTAACTGCCACACAAACGAGAACTGGGTTTGAAGTCAGCTCTGGCTGGACAGAGCTGGCTAACAGAAATGTGCTCTCATCAGGCTGAATGGCGAGAAGAGGTGAAACAGCACTTTGAGAAGATTAAATCTGAGGGTACTTGTCTCCACCGGCTCGATGAGGAACTGATCAACAGACGCAGAGAAGAGCTCAGGTCTGTTTTTTACTTTTAGATGTCAGCTCCATAGTTTCATAACCAATGGTGTCACTCTGTACCGGATTACTTGCAATCAGTAGATGATGGTGCTTAAGATATGTTAGCTTACATGGATGAGGCCACTTTCGCTCTGTCCCATTTCTCGATGTCATTCCTTTGTCCGCCCCTGTGGATGAAATAAGTGCCTCCAGTGCATGTCTATTGTGGAGGATTTGGAGTCTCTCATGCGGATGCACAATGACATCAGCAGCCTCTTTTCTTCTCAGGCATGCTTTGGACATTCGCGAGCACTATGAGAGGAAACTGGAGAGGGCTAACAACCTTTACATGGAGCTCAGCGCTGTCATGCTGCAGCTGGAGCTCAAAGAGAAAGAGCTGCAGAGGTACAGATAAATCCATGAACTCAGGCTATATGTTTGTAGCGTTCTTTATGAATTAATAAGCTGCTTTTACACTTTGGCGTCATTTGTTTTGGGGGTTTTTTTCCCAGGAGAGAGCAGTCTCTGGATAAGAAATATCCAGGTTTGTTTAAGCACCACAGCTCCAGACAGAGCAGCTCCTCCAACTCCATGGACAAACTCATCAAGAAGAGAAATGTCCCACAGAAACTGCCCTCAGGAAAGAGGTCTGAGATCTCATTTCAGTCGTTATTTCATAAAAGATTGATACTGAAGTGGATAAATGAATATTCATTAGGCTTGTGGATTGTAGTTGTTGACTAATCCTCCTACTCCTTTAGGCCAGACATCCTCAAGTCTGAGGTAATCATTCCCAAAATGGATTCCTCCGTGATGCAAGTCACTATCCCAGCCTGCCCCAACAGAAGCTCTACTTCTCCCAACCGGTCCCGGAGGGTAAAGACCCGCCATCGCAAGCCCGGTAAGGGCAGCAGTGGCGACCTGGCTGGACTTAAGGCGAATCAGTCGTCCCCTCATAGGGACACAACTGCCCAAGCTAACAGTTCTACCACTAACACCTCCAAACAGCTCCTGGAGCCCTCGGCAGCCCTGCGGGGCCTCAGTCACGAGCAGCAGCAGAGGCAGCTATCCTCCTCCAGCCCTGACCTCATCTGCACCACACTCGAGGCAGAGGGCCAGGGAAAAGGGGAGTCCTCTGTGGGTGGGCTCGAGAGGGGGGGCAGCCTCAGTGCCTCTGCAGGGTTAGGGGGATCGGAGGTGGGTGCAGGGGGTCTAGATGATCTCACGGAAACTCCTCCACGCAGCGACACGCCGAGCGAGGATGCTGCATCATTCCCGTTCTCCAGCAGCCCAGATTCACCATGTGGCAGGGGGGCAGCAGCAGGGCGGGGGTCTCTGGGATCTCCACGTCTGCCTCTAGATGGAGAGGATAAAGAGGATGGAGCTGGAGCTGTCAGGTTGCCGCGGGGGGCATCAGGGGGAATTGGGAGTCAGCACCTCACTCCTTCAGCCATTCTGTACAGGGCAGCTATCACACGCAAACAGGTACTGTGTCAGGTGTCTGATCGTATCCTCAGCATTCCTCTGGTCACACTATGATCATTTTCACTGATGCATTTTTCCTGTTTCTGACTACAGAGGCGTGGAGTGTCATCAGAAGAGGAGGAGGGTGAAGTTGACAGTGAGGTTGAGTTACCACGGAGACGGTGAGTAACTTGCTGTCCTTCGTCACTGGAAAATTCCCTCAAGCCATCTTCCCTCTCTGACAATCGCTGATTTATTCAGACAGCATAAAATGACTTTTAATTTGAGTCGTTCTTTCTCATCGTCAATTCTGCGATTTCAAATTTTGATATGTTTCTTTTGAATTTCCCCAGACGTCCGACCAGCATCACCAAGTGCCAGTCGGTGTCCACCTTCAGCTCAGAGAACCTGTCGGTGTCGGACGGCGAGGAGGGCCACACCACCGACCACTCTCACAGCGGCACCCCCGACGTGGTCAGCACGAACACTGACGACAGGCTGGACGACCGCAGCGACGACCTCCTCTCTCAGGGGTCAGAGATCCCAGCGGACAACACTGATCCCGCGCAGGCTTCTGATGGCCTGTCGGAGAGAGACGGAGCTCTGGGCCAGACCAAAGCTCAGCTGGACGGCGGGCAGAATCCAAATGAGGTAAAGCAGCTCCACTGAGGGTTGCATGTGTCAGTTTGTGTCATCTTCTTAAAATGATGTAAAAGTACTCACTTCAAAAACCAGAGGTGGAAAGTAAATAACTACATTTACTCAAGAACTGCACTTAAATTGCATTTTGAAGAACTTAAATATACACATATATCCTTTTTACTGCATTTCAGAAGAGAATATTTAACTTTTTCGTCCATTACATTAATCTGACAAATATGGTTCAGATTGAGATCATATGATAAGGTTAAAAAATAATAAAATTTTCCTCTCTCGCTTGCAGAGTCGGGCCCTGTGTGATGACTCTGACTGTGACAGCGCTGAGCTGGATCAGTCAGGCAGTGGAGAACCCAGCCGTCCTCCCAGTGCTGGAGCATGGGTGTCGCCGTCTCAGCCCTATCAGGGGTCGCCCCAGGTGCCCCATACAGGACCTCCATAGATCACTGGACACTAGCAAAGACCTCCAGCTACCCTACAGTGAACAACCGTCACAGGCGTACACCAATCTGTCAGTGCAGTACATTACTGTTGTCATGAGGGATCACACCTATTTCACTGCTCAGACTATGACAAGTTGACTTATGGTGTCTCATAAGTTTGTTGGCTGGCAAACCTACATCAGATGACATAGGACATTTGTCATAACCTGACATCAGATATTTTGGCAGCTTGTGACATCAGATAAGTGTCATTTAAGTTCAGTAGAGGGTTTTTTTAGGCAAAATAGTTACCAAGGTAACCTTAGCCATTGCTCCAGTTCAGCAAAAACCCTTCCACAGATGCACACGCACGCACAAGATACCACACTTGTTGTCCTTTAAACACTCTAATCCTCACTCTGGGAGCATCCTCCATGATACTCCACACACTAATGCATCAAATACTAATGAATAATAATGTAAATATCCATGACATACCACATGAGAAATATCTAACTTTATTTTATTTGTAAGATAAAAATGTAAGACTAAACGGTATGCAGCCCTGTGAACAAATGCATGACTACATGTTTATAATTTATGGTTCGAATGTGTCAGTTTTATATTTTGTGAAAGTTTACACTTTTTTAATCCTGAAAGTATTACTTTAGTTATTTTGTTTTTTGTTAATAAATGTCAGCACTCAAGAAAAAAAAAAAGTCGAAATGGAATGAAAATCTCACCAAGACATCGATCATGATGCATAATTAGGATTCTCAGTAGGTAATATATTATTTTTTTAACCCTACTACTACTGAGTTTCAAATACACGTCTGAGGTTTTTTATTAAGCTTATCAAATATGTAATGGGATGGGAGACTTTTGGGTTCATCCAAAATGCCCTTCTGCTCTGCCAATTTCTGAAACTGTGGGATTTTTTTTTTTTAATCTTACATTTGTGCGTTTGAAAGGTGTGCGTGTGTTCATAGAAATGACCTCTGACCTCCACTAGCAATGGTAACCACGTAATATCTCAGCAACAAACACTTGTGCAGGTGCTGTAGTGAAATATTTAGCATTGCTCTCTCATCATTATCAGACTCACAATAGGAATTTAAAAAAAATGTAAAAATGTCCAAAACAATGCAGCAGAACCTGAGATACCACCGTTAATCCACACGTTCTCCTTACTGGTCAAAACCTGCCGCCTACATTACCCATAATGCAACGTAAGCGACAAGCCTTATGTCGGAGATTCACGTGTGTTATGCTAGTAGCGGCTAATGTAGCCTCAGGCAGAGATGAGGAGCAGCTACAGAGGTCTGGTAAGCTAACTTCTTCCTAACACCCCACTCCCAGATATTGTGAGGGCTACAACTGTCGATAATTTTGGTTAAATTGATCATATTTTCTCAAATTAATCGACCATTTGATGGCAAACGGCGAAAAACATCAGTGTTTTGCGAAGCTCGTGATATCCACAAACAAATGTGTTGTTTTGTCCACAACTCAAAGATATTCGGTTTGCTGTCACAGTGAAGAAACCCGAAAATAATCACTTTTAAGAGGCTTAACTTTTGCCTCAAACCATTCAACTTTCGTTGACTCATGAAACGTCACTTGAGGCCGTTTAGTTGTTTCATACTACAAGACCTAATAAAACTTTTTCCACATATGGAGTAGTGGAAAAAAAAAAAATCGACGTTAATGTTTAGAATTGGTAGCATTCCCCTCAAAGTAATGAACCAAATGGACTCCTGTCGGTCACAATGTTGATAGGCTTCATAAAAACCTCAGCTGTTCCTTTTACCCTTTAAGATAACTGCAGAAGTAGCCCAATAAGGAATAGAGCACTTCTCTGTGGTGGTTACTAGTAGAACAGTAAGTATCCTTTGGGTTTGAATAGAAATGTTTTGTTTTTATACAGCATTGCACATTGTACCTGTAACATAGGAATTATATCAAAGCAAAATATTATGAGCAACAATAAATAATGTATTGGTTAAAAAAAAAAAAAAGTGTGATGTTTGTTTAAAAAGACAGGACGTATCACTAGTTTCCTGCGTCGCGAAAGATGGCTGAATGAGACCCCGGCGGCTGTTTTCAATGACTTTAAGCATGTCCAAGCAGATCCTGAACTTTCACATCTGTGTGTGATTAAAGCTGCCTTTACGACATTACAAGACAAAAATGACAGACGACTGTTGAAGCATTTCACATCTTTTTTTTTTTTATTTCTGCATTTCATTTCTTCAACAATTTAATTGCACCCAGATCTACAATAGTTTGAAAACGTGCACAAAAACGTGAGTTTCTTCATCCTGCAAAGAATAATAAAAAATAAAATCTGACCCAGGCAAAAAAAGATAGCAGGAAACTAGTGTTAATTCTATAATTCTCCTTCTAGTTAATCATAATTTAATACCTCAGCATAATATACTTATAAAGACCAATATGTCTTGTAGTTTTGCCCCTTGCAGCATTCCCCAGCCCTGCAGTTAAAAAAAATATTTTCTCTATGTAAAACAAACATTTCAATGTTATTATCATCATCGTCATTACTATGGTCTTAGTAATTTCAGAGAAAAGAAAATATTTTCCTCTCATTCAGGCCCATTCCTGGTGACCAAGGCCCCACCCACCCTTATCAGAATCCAATACACAACAATGCTCAAAAGTCCTGATCGAGAAATAAAACGGATGGAAACACAGGAATGACACAAAACAATTACTCAGCAAATTAGAGGTGAGACATAATGTAGCTTAAAATTCTCCTTATGAACCCGCACTCAACGAGGGATAAATTACCTTCTGACTAAAAGGTTATTCCTGCATACATCTTCAACTGGAGATCATTTACACCCACTAAAACCCGTTAAACCCACAATGCCTCATTCAGGAAGTACAGCTTCAAAAAGATGGCAAATATCAATGAATTCTACTCTTACCAAGGAGCTGTGTATTAAATAAAAATAAATAGATATTTAAAAAGGAAGGGAAAGAACAGTCCATCTATAATGTTATTGTGTGCCTTTTTTTCTTCATTTTTACATTTTCTAAGAAAAATCTGACATAAGAAAAACATTTATGCCTTTTCAGATTTTTCTAAAACTTTTTACCTATATCAAGATCATACAGATATACAGTAAAATAAGAGGAAAAAATACAACAGAACGAAGTCTTTAAAAACTATATGCAAAGGGAATTTAAAAACATAATAAATAAATAAAATACCAATATCATGATGATGGTGTAATTACAACTGAGTAGGTTCATAACCAAAGCAGAGGAGAAAACAGTGAGTCTATAGTACTTGGTTTTTGCATTAAGTTCAATAAGGGACCTCTTGGTAAAAAGTCGGGGGAGGGGTTACATTAGGTGCTGATGAAGATCCTCCATGTCAGTTGGCTGCGAGTCCAGTAGCTTCAGAAGACAGCCTGAGGAGCACGACAACAAACAGGAAACCGTCAGCATTAACATTAAGGCTGCAACTAACGATTGATTTAATTATCCTTATTATATTCACAATTAATTGTTTAGTCCATAAAAATGTCATAAAATTGGGGGAAATGCTCATCACAATTTCCCAGAGCCCAAAGTGACGTCTTCAAATCACTTCTTTCATCTAATCAGCAGTCAAACACCTAAAGACTTCCTTCACTATCAGAAATTAGAAAGAACAGCAGCAAATCTTTACGTTTAAGAAGCTGCAATCAGCAAATGTTTGACAGGATTGATCGATTATCAAAGCATTTATCAATTCATTTTCTTTTAATCGAATCAATTAATCAGCTAATTGTTGCAGCCCAACTTAATTTTTGATTCAAAATACTTCAGCTCATACAGAAAGCTGAACTCTTTAGACAGTGACACATTGCTTGAATGAAATAATGCAGCAAAGTTCACGTATCTTGTTTCATCAGGCGAAGAGCTGCGTTTCTTGTAAGTTTCATTTGCTCAGTGAGTCACTTGAGTTGTGTGGCACATGACTTTCCTGCAGAATATCCTTGAGAATGATGAACTACCTTCTGCAATTTGCCAGTAACAAAAATGGCAGCCAAAAGGTTGAAGTCAGATAAATGAGGAGCAGGACAAATATTTTATACTCCATCCTTAAAATTTTTATCCTCTCCGACCCGGCCAATATTGTTAATAATACATATATTAAACCCTGTCGCACTCCAATCAGTCAGCCAATTGCACTTTGTGTAGCACCTCTCATGCAGGCCAGTGCCATTCAACAAGCTGAGAAGGCTGAGAGTTAACAGCAAAAACATTGAGAGTAATGCATAAAACAAAAGAGGAGGAATAAAAACATTTTGAAACTTCTACAATACAGTCAAATAAATTCCTAAATAAACCACTAATGACCATAAACATTCAAATCAGAGGTCAGGCTAAACATGGCAGTTTTCAGTTTACTTAAAACTTGCCTTCTTATCCAAATTAGAACTTGATGTTCCATTCAGATGTATTTCACAGTTGCAAGTGGGGTGATGCAATTAGTGGCCACGTCAGTCTTCACAGTGATTTCTGCCACCAGTCAAAATTCTGCTGTCTTCGACCTCCCAGTAAGTGACCAGTAGAAACTGCCCTGACTGACAGGGCAGTCCAATGCTTTGGTAAATATCCATCAATTTCATTTCCCAGTCATTAGTCTTATTACTGAGCATGAGGCACATCAACCGTTTGCTTCTGAAGAATTTGACATGACTACTTTCTGCCCAAATTAATACATAAGAAAACTCCAGAATATCAACTGAAAGCAGCTCGTTATCGTGTTACTGACATGTGAGTGTTGAACTCCTCCAAACGCTTTCCACCATCACTTCGATTTCAGATGTAAACAGTCAGACCTAAAACACTGCTGTGTTCCTGTCAACTAGCTGCTCTGTGATGGATGTGTTGCACTAACGTAAAGCCACTTACCGGGCATTGATCAGGTACTCAGCCAGGCTGATACTGGCATGGGAGCCAGTGATGGTGACCTGTCTGTCAGTTGAGCCCTCCACAGGATTGGCAATCTTGATCTGAGCCCCTGACATCTGACGGATCTCATTGATCTTTGCGCCCTGACGGCCAATGATGCAGCCAATGAGCTGAAGAAGAAGGAAAATGGGACAACACATCAACACCGGAAAGATACAAACGGCAAGAAAATACACTCATTCAAAAAGTGTTTCTCAATTTACTTTGTTTCTCACAATCATAGTAAATAAGCAAAGATGAGATTAATGTGACTTACATCGTTTGGAATGGTCAGCTCATGAGAGCCAGTTTGTGCGGAGGCATCCATCCCAGCTGAAGAAATGCAAAGAAACCCCATGAGTGTGTTGACTAGACGGATTATTACAAATCTACGACAATCGCATTCCCTTTTTCAATCTGTCCACCTACCCTGGAAGCCCTGGTTGCTATGTGCAATGGGGAAGGGGCTCTGCTGCATGGCCAGCTGGTGAAGTTTGGTGAGCTGTTGAAACATTGTAGGAGCGGACGTGGAAAGCAAACAAATTATGAGTGAGAAAAAATCTAGAAGACATTTCAAAGCTGAAATTTTGTAATTATTTTTCTTTTGTAAGTGGTTTTTGTGAGAATGAGAGGAAAATATGAAATGGGACATGGAACTAGTGACTTATTTGAAAGGGTAAAATATACATAATTGGTAACTTTAAATAAACAGAATCACTAAAATTATTAAATGGATGTGTATCAGGCAGTGGTGGTTGGAAAACTAAGCGTCAGAGGGATGAAATAAGAAGGTGGCATGGCTTCCCAGGACCGAAGTTGCAAATATATTGGATCACTTACAGAGGGCCCTTCACTTACATCAGGCTGTGGAATGGCGTGCTGCCCTTGGACAGCGTATGCCTGCAAGGAGAAAACAGCATTTAGGAGGGTGTGGCAGTGTCACACACAGTGTACTCCAATATCCATCAGTCTTCTGTTCCACAACAACAAAGCCAGGAGCTCTACAGAGCTACAGCCTGTGTAGAATTAAAACAAGAACTGCTTCAGTACAATGTGGGAATATTTTCCCCCAAAACATTTGTTGTTTACCTGACCACCTGCAAAGATGACTGGAGAGCCTGAGGGTTTGGGTCTGTATGGGATGGTCACTCCCTTTGGTGGAGACTACAAAAACAGAAAACACCCACCAATAATAAACTACCAAGAATATCAGTAGCAGTCATCACAAATTTCCAAAAGAGTAACGATAAACAGCATCTGTACCTCAAGCATGACGACACAGATCTGCTTGACACACTCAATAATGGACTGTGGGGTCCCTGCAACGGTGATGGCACGCTCTGTTGAGTTGGGCAACATGTCCCCTGCTACTTGTACCTGAGCTCCTGCTGACTGCAAAGACAGATCCACAATCCAGAAGAGTTAGAGCACATCAGTAAGACACAGATTCAAGCTGTACAAAAAGAAACATGACGTGACAAACCTCTCTGATTTCCTTGATCTTGCAGCCACCTTTGCCAATGAGCGAGCCACACTGGCTGGCAGGCACAACAAGGCGCATGGTGACCGGCGGTTTGCTGGTAGCTGTACTGTTAGTCATTGAGGTGCTAATGTCCTGGAGGAAAGATGACACAACAAGAGGAAAATCTGTGTCACAACAAGCGTCAATTTTATTGATACAACATGTCTGGCATTGTAGTGAGCAAATCTAACCTCCTCCAGTTTCTCAATGATCATGGAGAAGGCTTTAAAAATGGAGGTGGTGGGCCCTGCGAGGGTTATGATCCTCTCCGGACAGTTCCCCTCTGAGATGTTTATGCGAGCGCCACTCTGCACAAAGAGGAACAAAACAGGAAGTAGCGAATCAGCTGCAGCGTTATCATATGATGCATTAGTCAAAAACAGAAATAATGAACACGTCTTCTAATTTATCGCATATTACAAAAAAATCTTACCTCCTCTCTCATCTTCTTAACCGACTCTCCTTTCTGTAAGGAAAGCACAAATACAAACTTACCAAACGCACCACAGGGACAAGGTGAAGATGGCATCATTCTGGCAGAAAACAACCACTCACCTTTCCAATGATGCTTCCAACTTCCTGAAGAAGAGAACGAAATTGCATGTTAAAGCAATAAATGCAGTCTTCGTAGTTGCTGACAGAGGAAAAACTGAAGTCACTTGTTTATATTGCAACAGCAGAGATTCAATTGAGGAGCGACTTTTGCAACGAAGCTCACATTTTAAACCTGTGACCAAACATTTCATGCAGCCACACTCACCTTCCCATGCATGAGTAGCCTGATGGTTAAGGTGACATTAAGTCCTCCTTCGACCAAACTTGAGTCCATTGCTGCAGCTGAATCCACTAAACTGGCCAACAAAGTGGGTCTTTGGTCACTGGCTGAATGTCTGTAGTAGAGTGGAGAATGAGACCATCAGGGACAAATGTAGATACTGCAAACTATGAGGACACCTCATTAAAAGCCTTGTTTACTATAAAGCTGCTGTGAAGTGCAGCTCAAAGAAGTGATGCGGGCAGTTATCATCTTGTACACTTGAGCTTGTACTGTACTTTAATGCCACTAGCTTGCTACTCCGACAGAATGAGACAGTTACAGTCCAGTAATTCACATTAGACTGGCCTTGAGTCCACTCATTCACGTTAGCACAATGACCCACTGTCTCCCTATGGCAATGGCTATTTTCTGGCATTGAACAGATGTGGCGACATAGCTTGTCGCTATATTTTTAAGGCCTAAATGCAACCTACCAAAACGCCCCCTCCACATCATGGTAGCTTTAAATCGAGTGTGCATCGACAGTAACAACAGGAAGCTCACAGGGTAACGTTAACATCGCAAATCCTATTTTAGAAAGAGCATCACAGCCTCTCACGCAACCAATGTTTGAAGGCTAAGTTAGCACCGTAACATTGCTACCGTCATTTTAACTTCCTACGTTTTTATTAACAGGAATAAATTTACTGCTGGGTTATTAAGCCACCCAAACTGTAAAATACACGTGAAAACAACTAGCTAGCAACTAACTTAGCCTCCAAGTTAAATACAGTTCGGTAATTTTCCGTCCAGGTCGCTAGCGTTAGCATCGTCTAATCCGGGAAATAGCCTGATCCCGCGGCCTACGGAGCGCACTGAGGCACGCAGAGTTATCCCCGTCCTTCACTCTGAAAGCAAAGCAAAGAGGAAAAAAACAATCATATATCTGGAAGTCTTACCCGAACCGTCCCTTGAAGTGTGTTCAGGGGGTGGGTAGGGTGGCAAGGGTAGAAGGGGAGAGGTTCGGGAGGGAGTTTTAAAAGGATCCGGGGAAGAGGGAAGAGACACCGCTGTTCGATCGGACTCCACTCTTCTGCTTGGCACAAAAGACAAAATGAATTCAACTTTGACCTCTCAGCTGCCCCGCCCCTCCAACCGGGTCAACCCCGCCCATCCGGAGCGCCGCCGGCAGATGCTGGAACATCAGACATTTGGCTCATTCAGGCTCACTGTGTTTACGTTCATGTAATTGACACTGACACCAGATTGATGTACTTCATGGGCTGTTGATGTCGGACGGAAGTAAATATTTTTCCAACACTGATTCTAAATGTGCTGTCTTCAAACTCAGCTTCTGTCATGGTTGAGCATAAATAGTATGGGGCCTTAATTGATGATGTAAAGGACCAAATAAGCTAAGAAGACTTAACATTTCATTTCATTATTTGCATTATTTACAATGTTTTTGCAGTTGAAGTGCATTTACTCAAGTAATGTACTTAGAACAAATTCGAGGTACTTTAGTGCTTTCATTGTATTCAGCATTATACTCCATCTCAGTGGGAATTATCATACTTTTTTCTCCACTATATTTGTTAGCTTTAATTACTTGTTATCTGTTCTGTCCAGTAAAAAGTACTTTTCTTCACAGGACAATTGCAAATTTTTCATGATCTTATAGAATATTATGCATTGCTGTAGATGAAACTACCCAAAAGTAGCCTATATAATGATTAAAATTAGCTCAACCATTAACCAACGTCTACAGTAGTATAATACAACACACACTTGAATACAGCAGCATATTAATCCAAAAACAGTTAAATAACAAAATTTTTCCATAAAATATTGTGGTTTGTGTGTATGGAAATGTAATTCTACCACAAAGCCAAGTTAGTTAAATTAACAAAGGTCATTAGTCACAGTTTGCCATTAAAGCACTGCAGTACTAATAGTTTGCATTAATCTGTAAATTGGGCATTAAACAATAGAATCGTTGGAAAACACTCTGATGATGGTAGCATGAAGCTTTCACCTGCTCAGTGTTGGCAATTTTTTTTAAATCAACACTTGTTTAGTGCAAATTGTCCTTATTTTAGGTTTTTAATGAGGATAGAAAAAGACAGTTTGTGTCCTCTGAAGCTCTGTCCAATCCCTAATAACACACTGCTGCAGTTCTCTGTAAGTCCAACAGATGGCACAATAACTCTGTGGGTCTGTGTCAGGAGCCTGAAATGCGCTGGTTGCAATCCTCTTTTAAATCCCACATCCTCTCAAACGTTAGTGAAATAAAAATCATTCAGAGTCGGACATGTTGACTGAGGTGTCCTGACCTTAACGATTAAAAAATTACACGTATTGAACAAGTAGCACTAACCACAGCTCTGCCAAAAAGGCATTTGACCCTGTTAAAGATAAAATTAAATGTAATAGTGATGGTGAAAAGTCATCACTCCAATGAATATTTTATTGAATGAGTCAGAATCTCTAAACATACATTTTGAGTCCTATTAATTATCTGTACTGTACAGTTGGTCAGAATTTAGCACGAGCTGCTCATTGTGGCTGTTAAATTGGACTTTGCTGAAAATGGTAAATTGATTTTGGTAGAATCCAGGGACAAATCCACCAGAGTATTTTAGATATAAACTAAATATCGGTCTAATGTGTGCACCTCCAGGCTTTTACCCCTGATGATATTTGAAAACTGCTGATACAGTATCAACATGCCCAAAAGGTAGACTTCAGGAATTCACCTCTTGCCCCGAAAATAATGAACTTCAGCTTTATTATTTGGGTTTTTTTTATACAAAGAATATGATTGATGACTTTCCTCTTCATGATGGACTGCCTTGTTTTCCGCCTGGCTGTTGTTTTGTTGTTTTGCCACATGATTGATGGGATAAATGAGGATCTTAATTGTCTGCTAGTGTTTATTTTGAATCAGAATAGTGGAGCCAAAGCCCTGGATTGTACAGTTAAAACCCTCAGAATCACGTTGTTATTATGTTAGAGGACCATATAAGCCAGGAGAGCAGAGGAGATAGATAAAATGGAGCAGTATAGCCCTATAACCATGTGTTCATGGTCTGGTTGACACAGTATTCTGCCTGAACTCACCCAGCACATGTTCATTAATCTGGTGCACATCAGAGCACCCACAATACAATTAGTCAATGGTCAGAAAGACTTGCTGTTGTCTGTAACCAATCTTCTATTCCCCTGAATGGTTAATCCTTTATAAATCCACTTCTCCGTCAGAACTGATGTCCTACACAGCGTGGTTTACACACTGTTGTTTACATGCATGACTCATGAATCATGTCTGGCTCAGTTTCGTGGATTCAAAATCACCCCGCGTTCGATAGATTGCCTCCACACTGGAAGAAATTGAGCTCAGCTATTCTGAAAGCAGTTTGTCTCAGCACTTCCTGTTTATTTTTGCGCCCCCCCCCCCCCACCAGACGTGAATCCAGGCAGTAGATGTTGGAGCTGGTTTTACAAAGCCATCTGCACTGCTGCCTGAAATGTGCCAGGCTTACAAGGCTGGTGGTGTTTTTAAAATAGAAGCATAGCTGACCAGATTTGCCCCAAACAGAGACCGTCACGCTCTAGTAACAGGTAAAAACATTTACTGTAAGCACACCCCCTGCATATTGCATGAACAGTGTTGGTTTTAGTTCTTCCTGAAGGAACACTGAAGGGTAAATAAATTAAAAACGCATGAAAAAGACAAAGAACAAGTGGGTTTTTTTTTTGTCATAACAAAAGATGTTTAATTAGGGTAATAAAGCTTGTGTCTTTGATCTGAAGAGCGATCGCTGAGAGATGGATTATACAGAAGAGAGGAGGTGCTCGCTCTTCAGCTTTTCCAATCAGCATAGTCTCCCTGGCCTTTTATGTGTGTCTCCCCTCCCGTCAAGCAATTGCTTACATAATCATCTGCTTACTTTAATCTCCGCATCTTTCCCACAGTTTGTGCTCTTTTGTACGTCCCCACTTTTCTCCATTGTCCCCCAATTCGATGCAAATTCAATGCAACCTCCCTCTGTTCCCGGTTTTTCTCCTTCAGTGCTTTTATCTGACATGCCCACTGGCACTCTCACTCTCTCTCCTGTCCCTCTTCCCTCCACCGGTGAGTGGTCATTGATTACTGTACATGGATTGTATGATGAAATGCCACTCGCCCACCTAACATCCTCTTGTCAGCTGCCCCTGACATCCCACTGCCTCTGTGCGTTGCCGACTGTCGTTGCCAGCCTGTTTTAAGGCTCTCAGTGTTACATTAGCTTGCTGTGATGCGTGGATTCACATCTGGAATCGCTTTTCTGTGTGGAGTGTTTCGATGGCGAGCCTTTAACTACTCTGAAAGGGCATATTTGCTGCACATGTGATGACAGGGAAATTTTATGTGGTGGAAAAACCTATTTTTTACAGTAATAAAAAAGGAGACTAAATCCAATTTATTCTCTTCAGCTGTAAATTGTCTGCGCATATTAAAGTAAATGATCTGGATTACAGTGTGTAACCTGATGACACACTCAAAGCCAGAGAGAAGGGTATCCAATTAGTCACCTAATTAGCAAGTGAATGTTGTTTTAAAAATCAAAGGTCTTGAAAAGAGATGGAAAACAAAAGCACCGGGGATAAACCCGAGCACACACCTCCGATGCAGCGTCTTTTTCGTATCAAGATTTTACTGATACAATAGTTGTCTTTCCATTTGTGATTTTTGTGTGAGTGTTTGTGTGTGTGTGTGTGTGTGTGTGTGTGTGTGTGTGTGTGTGTGTGTTCGTGGCAGAAGAAAGGTTGGGATTCATGTTTGACAGAGCCGTGGGCAAGTTGTACAGATCTGTTAACTCACTAAAATGGAGACGCAGAGATGCACAGTGGGACTGAATTCTCTCTGCAGGGGTGTGAACAGAACCAAAAGCCTGTGCTTGTATGGTGACTGCAACGTCACTACCTTTCCACAGCCATAGTTAGATGGCCCTGCAGGGTCACAGCGAGAGGTGACACGTGCCCGCCTAAACCGTCCAGTCAGGAACCAGAACGGATGTAGAGCGGCTGTGACTCCCTACTCTTATTTTAAGAAGATCTTCCCCAAATAGGTTGCTCCCACAGAGACAAATAATTGGCGTGATATCTTGGGGGCACGAGCAGGAGGAGCAGTCTGCATTTTAATGCCAATCCTCCACAGGAAGAACCCAGTTATGCATGCCAGTGGGCACGTTTTCTGGACTCTGTGTGTTTAGGGAAACACATGCCAATGGAACAGAGCTTCAGACAGGGTATGGAGTTTAATGATATCAAGTAATGATAGATGGGGACATGCTCGTGGGACTGCTTTAAAAATGGAGGTGTGAGTTTTACATAAAACAATTAAAATATGCGCTGTTACAGATTTAATCACTTGTATTTTATTCATTTATGATATCAGTTCTTCATTGTTCTTTTCATGCATAAAACAGGCTGATTGAGCAGTTGAATAACAGACTCTGATGGTGGCTGAAAAAGAGATCTTAGAGTCATTAGTCTCTACATTAGTTTTATTAATCACTCTGCGTGACTCTGTGGATGCCTGCTGGTCAGGCAGTTCATGACTTTGGTCCAGACTGAAATATCTGAACAACTACTGAAAAGATTGCCATAAAACTTTGTGCAGACGTTCTTGGTCCCCAGAAGATGAATCCTACCTGTGGTGACTGCCGAACTTTTCATCTCCATCATTAAGCTGACATATTTGTTTATTAGTTAAATGGCTCAACCACTATTGGGGAGATTACCCTAACGTTTTGTACAGACATTGGTGTCCTCCTCCTTAAACCTTCCATCTAGCGCCATCATCAGGTAACACTTTGGTTTTAGACCAAATACCTGCAAAGTAATGAAATTCCTGTCAGCTTCACCTGTATTTGGTATTTAGCTTAATGCCAGCAAAAACATGCAAAAACTGAGATGTGAACATGGTAAACCTTATACCTGGTAAAATCATTTTAGCAATGTCATTGTGCGCATGTTAGCATGTGGACATTAGCATTAGCTCACAGCACAACTGCGCCTAAGTAAATCCTCACAGTGCTGCTAACATGGCTGCAGACTCATCTTGTTTTAATGCCAGGCCTTCTGTTTCCTCCTTTATTTTTAATACAGAAAAAAATATATCATAAATTTAATCTAAAAATAATTGCAGATCCAAAATGTCTGTCTCAAGCAGCTGCACGCATCAGAAATATGGAGAATGACGCACATACACCTGGCAGAAACAGTTTGTTAGTCCTAGAACGAGGACTGAATATGGGAATTGTTACATAAAACAGATTGTCAATGGCAGAACGGCCTGATCTGATCAAGCTTACAACAGAGCTTGGCAGTTGATGGTGGAACAGCTTTCTCCCTCCTCCAAAACACTCACTATATATCATAGACTACTCACTGGCCTGAGTACACACAGGGACGCCAGAGACAAAGCAAAGACTGTTTTCCCTCTCTCTGCCAAGAATGTGTCACGATTTCGTATGGGTTACAAGGCTGAAAAGAACCAGCTACAAACTTCATTTTGTTAAATGTTTAATTTCAAAGGAGAATAAAGCAGCACAATTTGCTTTCATTTGAAACTTCAGCATTTTGGACTGAATGAACCGCACAAAGTAAAGCACACAACAATGATGAATGGAGTGTGAAAGCAATTCATTTTTTTTTTCCATGTGGAACATCAAACAGGAAAAAAAAGACATTTACTGGGAGTAGTTGACCAAACAGCTTTATCTTAAGAAATTAAGACAGTGTTGTCTTGAGACAGACTGTAGAAATCACAGTAATTGGTTTGTTTTGCATCTACCTGAGTAGATCCATCCCGACTTATACGCGCTGCTGGTGCTAAGCTAATTAGCCACGGTCTGCTTATCGCATAAGTATTTCTGGGGAGGCTTTATTGAGGAAGAAAATAATGTACTGCATTAAAGTTGTTAAACAGTATTGAACTCTTTTGCTCTTAAATATTTTCTAATGCAGCAAAGAAACTGTGGATTGTCATTCTTGTTTCCTGTGGCAGCAACTAAATTCTGTATTCTGACTGCATGAAATACACTGAAGAGGACCAGCCATGACCAGACAAACAGAACAAAGCTTTGAACTTCTGTTAAAGGCTTTTTCATTTATTTTCACCATGAGCTATTTTTGCTGTCTACAACAAAAACACAACATTTTTGAGCTCCTGTATCTTATTATATGATATTTATTACCTCTGTATTGCCACATTATTGATTACCCGCTCTCAAGCTGAGTAGGGCCAGATAAAATAAAATAAGATAAGCCTTTATTGATCCCAAAGGTAAAATTCACATGTTACAGCAGAGACAGAGAGACAGCCTGAAAACATAGATATGGAATTATTTGACTGAAATAAAGAGAAAATAAAATAAAGACTTAAAAACTATATAACTGCTACTATAGAAGTGAAAAGCAAATATCTGTAGAAAATAAGTCTAGTAGTGCAACTCCAGCAGCTGTGATGTGTAAACGATATAGATATAGGTATGAATAAGTACACACAATGATAAAATAAATAATGCTATATACATGTTCAGTAGTGTTCAGTGAAGTGTTGAGAAATCAAAGAGAAACTGTGATATAGTGTATATATGGACGTCATGAAGTCAAATACTGGTCTGCAGGTGGTGTTGTCCATACATAATAGTCATGTAGAGGAGTTTTGGAGGTTGGAGAGGAGAGGTAACCAGTGAGAATGTTATTGACTGGCTCTACAGGTTAATTATGCACAGACACACACACACACACACACACACTAATAACTTCACTTCATGCATGCTGAATGATTGAGACCGATATGCTGCAAATCAGTGTGGTAGAAGACGAAGGATTCAAAGAGCTCGTTTGGCACGTTGTGGCATCGAGGGCTAACGTTACTGTGACTAAACGTACTTTGAGGAGAAGACGGATCAGCTAAAAGTCAAGCTAACTGGGGCAGAGAAGCTAGCCCTGCGCCTCCAATGACGGCAAAAACACTGTGGTAGTTTTTTTGTAAAAATTAAGCGGTCAGTCACCAGTTAATGGGTGTCGGCTATCGAAAGCAAAATTAACCAGAACTGACGTCTCTGTGATGAAGTGTCCCTACGTGGGAGAAAACATTATGAAGTGCCCTCCAGCAGGTGGTGTAGTTATACCTTAAATCTGAGTCACGTGATCAAACCATTTTAATCTTAACTAAGGTTTTGCAACTGTTTCGCCATAAATGGATCATGTCTTCTGCTGGTGCGTGCAGCTGGTGCCCTTTCTGTGTTTTTCGCCCTCGCCCCTCAGGCAGCCTGAGCACACCACTGCATGGTCGCACACATGTCACCGGCTGCACATCCAGTCAGGCTTTGCAGGGTGTTAAAAGACATCTGGACCAAAACGGCTGCTAATGAACAGCCAGCCAAACGAAGCCAAGCGGAATCTCACTGTTCAGGTGGAGTTACAGGCCACTGTAGAAGAACTGGGAGGCTGAACTAATTGTCTGTCGTGTCGAGAGACAATATGTTAGAAGATTAATGTAAGATAACGTAGCTCAGCCCTATGGAAAAGGACGATCTGAACAAAAACGTATTCAGTTTACAACTCAACCACTGGCTGCCTCGATGGCCCCTTTGGATATCCACCCGTGGATCAGATGCAGAGTTATTAGTCATGGTCTTATCCAATCAGCCATCCTTAATGCTTGTGCTACTGGGCATTACTCTGGAGAGGACAGATTGTCTTTTATTGTCAGTTTGATTTCAAACTGGAGATTAGTCATATTCATGCAGTTGCTGGTGGCACAGACCTCTCTTTGTGTGTGTGTGTGTGTGTGTGTGTGTGTCTGTGCGTGTGTGTGTGTGTCTATAATGTTTGCATTTGTGCCTCCAAACATCTGTGTGGCCATTATTCACTTCAACAAACCTCCATAAGTAGCCACAGCGTCATAGATTAAAGGGAAAATCCACCCTAAAATATCCCTTTCACATATGTTATCAAGACGAACAGCACATAGACAGACTATAGCGATGATGTCATCCATATACTAAAATCCTGGAGCTGCTCCTCCCACAGTAAATAATGGAGCCACTGCGAGCACCCATAACAGCTTCGTGGTGACTTTGTCTGGAATACTGGGAGACCATAAAACGCTTTCAGGGAGTTCGATGGGTTAACAATTAAAAAACACATTATTAGATTTAATAGATTTCAACTGACTAATTTTAGGCCAACATGAATATGTAAAGATGTATTCAGCTTTTAGCCAGAATTTGCAGTGAGAGGCTCAGAAAATGTGACTGAACAGTGAACTGAATGAATGAAATGTGACAAATAAATCAGAAAAGCAAATAATCTGCTTACAAGTACATGACAGTGTGCTTCTATAGATTCACTGCTTATGAATGCTAATGTAAAGTGTTGCCACTGAAACATTTTAGAGATTAGAGATTTTTTGGTTTTCAGAACTAAATTTTCTGAGTGTTTCACTCATGACGTCAGTACTTGTAAAATCCTGGCTGCAGTCCTGAGGGGATTTTCTCTGATTCACATTCACAAAACTCATCTCAGTTCAAAATCTCAAACAAAAACTGCTCGAATCCACACAGTCGGTCACTGGTACAAGTAAACTACCAGGCGATTAATTGATTAATTGATGGACAGGCAGTCGACTGGCAACTACTTAGATGATCAATTAATTGATTGAGTCATTTTTCAACTAAAAAAAATGTGGTTCCAGCTTCTCTGATGACAGGATGTGATGCTTTTTTTGGTCTTATATAAGAGCAAACTGAATATTTGGGGTTTTTGAATTTGTGTCATCAGGTCAACTCAGAAAGTGTCATCTCATGACATCATCAATTATTTGATTCATTGATTATACTCGTATTGCTGGCGCTCGTATCTGACTTTATCGTCCAAAATAGCGTAGCCTGTAACGCAAAAACGTATTTTTGAATGAATTTTCCCTTTAAAGTCTCTCTTCTCTGTGCTTGACTCATCAAAGAGCATCACTCTGAAGACTCAAAAAAACACGCACGCATGTTGCCTCTCAGTGCGCATCATGATTCATCAACCACCGTTTGCTCATGAGACCGTGATTTCGGGTCTGATGAGTTCATATTCGGAGCTGAGTGTTTTGTCGTGGGCCCTCAGATGCCCCCACCCCCACCTCTCTCATCCCGCGTCTCGACGGACCAAACGCTGCTGCAGCAGCATCACCGGCAGCCTCCAAACTGCGTTTTCCCTGCCGCGATGGATCCCTCTGTAAACCGGTGAGCTGCGACCAGAAGACCGCTCAACTGCGCGGAGGACCGACGAGCGATGACCGCAGCGAGATTCGGCCATACATCCAAGGGATAAAAAAGAAAGAAATATATTTCTATCAATGTTATAGGACCGTCTTGTTTACCTTCCCGACAGATAAACAGCCGGGTGACAGTGATATTACAGCCGACATGTAAGAGCTGGATAACTATTCCCGTGTGACCGACACCCATCCGCAGCTGATCGCAATAAAATGAAAAAGGTAAGCTTGTTGACACGTTCAGGCTTTTCCATCGGGCGTTGCGGGTTTCAGTCAAAAAGCTGACGGCTCGACTGGAGCCCATCAGGCTGCATTGTTGCATCGTCAACCCCCTTCCTGAGTTGAAATTGACGATTTGCTTGTTTAAAATAGGTCGCTCTTCACCTGTCGACTCGTGAGTGTGGCTGGAGCTGCAAGATGCCGATACAGTATGTGACTTGTACAGTAAATATCATGTCAACAGCCTGCTTCTTATTGGGATTTTTTGACTGGATGGAGCTGCCTCCAGACTGCCAGAGCCAAAGTCAGTTTACAAAGGCAGTGGCAAGTAGGATATGTTTAAATGTGAAGCATTTAAATGCATTTTTCCAGCTTTTTAAGTGATAATACGTATGTTTAGAATCTGTATTTGATAAAGCGATCAGAGCCTTGTTATCACGCTTTTTGTGGAGGAAAACAGCAGGCGAATTGAGAGTTTTGAAGGGAAAAGCGTGTCTTTTAAGAACAATTAGGCCAATCTCTGTTAGCTGTTTAACTGGGTGCAGATTTTGAATTAATCAGCGCTACATTACCATTTGCTTGTGCTTGGTTGCATTGCTTCTCTCTGGCTTTTGATGAGTGTAAAATCTCAGACTACAGCAAAACCACAGCAGCGTACTCCTTCTATCTCCGCTTTGAAGTTTCATCACTCTCTCTACAAGAATAATTAGGAAACAATCCACTTTTTTTTGTGTATCTAAGATGTTCGTAGTATGTCAGAAACATATGTCTGCGGGCGCCCGTCCTCTGGATGGAGCAGGAGCTGCCTGCTGGATCCTTGCGTGGATATATACCAGCACTCTTCTCCTCTGACGCTGAGGATGAGGCTGCATCCAGGGGGGCTGTTGATTGATTTCTATCGAGGCCTGTGTTTCAGCTGTTGTTGTCGAACAGGAGTCCCTACAATTAAAAGCCCATTTTGTTAGTTGAAGCCTGATTAATAATTCATCTGCAGCTCAATGGGACCACAAATCTGTGGATGGCACACTGAGGGATGTCGGTATACGAGCCTGTGGTGCCGGCAGAGGCTGGGGCAGCCTGAGAGGTTTATCACAATATAGCTGAATTGTAAATACCCCCATTTCTGTTTTCTGGACCTGTACAGGCATTTAAATGTGTACAGGAATTGTTTAAACAGCGGGAGAATGAAAGCACACACAGTCAGGAGTGAGCAGTGCAAACAGAGTGCTGGAAAAGCTCTGGGTATCCTGTATGAAACGGCTCTGTTGGTGGTGGACTGTAGGCTTGTACGAAGGTGTCAGTGTCATATCTGCTGCCAGGGAGCCAACAGCCACGGTGATACAGTACCAGAGAGTTTAAAGAAAACCCAACTGGCTCTGATCCAGGATGGTGGGTGTTTTTAAAACTGGCTTAGTCAGGGCTACTGCAGGGAGTGATTAGACAAGATGCTGTACAGTATCACACACATCAGTATGACGTCAAAGGACGCGGAGCCTTACAAGTCTTTTTACACCAAGACCCTGTGGAGTCCTGCGAAGGCTGAACCAGTGCTGCGCAAACGCTGATACTGAGTACATGAAGTTGACATTTAGATTGCTGTCATGCAAATTATCTGCGCGAACGTTTGTCCTTGTCTGAAAAAGGTTGCTGTTGGTGAGTTGTGTTTTCTGGAAGCTCTTTCCAGTTTCACTATTAACCAGTTGAGGAATATGAAGTAACTAAGTACAATTTTGAGGCACTTTACTTGAGAGCTTTAATTTTATGCTGCTGTATACTTCTGCTCCACCTGGCTACTTTTCAGAGGGAAATATTGTACTTGTTACTGCACTGCATTGATTCAGTGGTGGAAGAAGTACTCATATCATATACTTAAGTAAAAGTAAAAGTACTCATAATGCAGAATGGCCCATTTCAGAGTAATGTATATTATTTGATTATTGATGCATTCATGTGTAAATATCACGAATGTTACAGCTGGTAAAGGTGGAGCTACTTTGAAGTACTTTATTTACTGCAGGGCAGCTTAATCTGTAATAACGAGCTGAATGTGCAAAATAAATGTTGTGGAGTAAAAAATGCTGCAGAAGTATAAAGTAGCATAAAATGGAGATACTCAAGTGAAGTAAAAGTACAGTGTGAGTAAATGCACTTAGTTACTTTCCATCACTGCATTAATTTGACAGCTGTAACTCCAAATTCATTCATTCATTAATTAATTCATTAATTAATTACAGATTAAACTCAGCAGCAATTTTAACGATTACGTCAAAATTATCTCCAGCTCGACTGATGACAACAGTAAAACACACGTCCACACACACACACACACACACACACACACACACACACACACTTACAGTACAGAGTAGTACAGAGGAAGCATGACCTGCAGAAGTTTACATAAACGTTTATGTGCATATGTACATCAATACTCACTATATATTATGTAACTGACTGTAGAATTTTACTTCAGAAACTTTTTCTCTTGGTACTTCAGGTACACTACACTGATGAAACTTATGTACTTTTACTTAAGTAAGATTTTGGATGCAGGACTTTTACTTGTAACAGAGTTTTCCTCTGTTCTCGAGTTGGCAGCGGACAGAGTGTTAAAATCTTTGTGTGTCTGACCCACTGTGTTAGAGCCTCGGCGTTATAAGGCTTTCTGAAGTACGGCTGCCCATGCTGGGGCGCATTAGCCGTATCATGAGAAGAGAAAGAGCAGAAATGTCACAAGGTATTGGCCTAATTGGCATTTCAATGAACATGGACAACAGTCTCCAAAGCCCTGTGTCTTCTTCTGCTCTTCTCTCCGTCTCCTATTCCCTCTCTGTTTTATTAACTTGCTGGCTTCCCTCTGCCAATCTCTCCACTGTATCAGCCATATGTGGTAGGCGTAAGGTCAGCTGACAAACACAACAAGGTAATTACGATATAACAGATCGGCAGCCCTTCATGCTACCCGTCACGCCGTGTTATATATTGAACGATGTGGTGCTATAAATGAGTCAGGATGGATTATTTAGTTGTTACTATGTTTGCTGCAGTATGTTAGTGTGGATTTGCAGGTTTGAAAGGAAAAAGACAGAAGTAATGTGTTGAGTGCCTGTTTGACTTGGATGAAATAGTTGAAATGCAGTAGATAATTTAGCAACAAGGCATCAGCGTAGCTTCAGTTCAGGCAGAAGAATGGCGCTCTGAACTCAGCCATGTGCACACTTCCTCCTTGCGTGAAGTGTCTTTGTGCTCCATGTGATCAGCTGTTGTCTCGCCCTCTCAAACTCGTGGACAAAGAGGACTCAGATGGAGAGCTAAATGATGCGGTTTCATGTCCAAGGACAGCGGCTCATCTCGCCTCGTATTACTTCAACGCACAGAGGTTTTGTGACCTTGGTAACGCCGCTCTCGGTCCATCTCACGCAGGAGCTGATGAAGTGTTCGGAGGTGATTAAAGTGTGCCTCCTCTGATGCTGTTCTGTGCTGCTGAGTCAGTGACCTTTCCTGCCATCAGGTCACTCTGTTCTAAAGTCTCCTCTCCTCTCCTCCCCTCCTTTCATCTTTTCCTCCTCTTGTCCTTCCCTGTCATCTCCTCTCCTCACTTCTCCTTTTCGTACCCTCCTCTTTCATCCTATCATCTCTTGCTATCTATTCATTTTTGTACTTAAGCCTCCTCTCCTCTCCTCTCTTCCCCGTCCTCCTCTCCTCTTCTTTCATCCTTTCATCTCCTGTCTCCTCTCCTTTTCGTACTTTAGTCTCCTCTGAACTCCCCTCCTCTTTTCTCCTCTCCTCTCATCCTTTCATGTCTTGTTGTCTCCTCTCCTTTTTGTCCTTTAGTCTCTTCCCTTCTGTCCTCCTCTCTTCCCCTTCACATCCTCTCCTCTTCTTCTTCTGTTCTCCTCTCCTACGTCCTCCCCTTTCCTCTCTTCCACCTCCTCTCCCGTCCTCTCCTCTCTTCTGTTAAGCAGATTGTTTAATGCAGCAAAACAGATAAAAAACAAGGACAATGCAAATCAAACGATAAAGTCTTCTACGTCACTCCAAAGACTCTGCTTCCTCCCTCCATCCCAGCCTCTCTCTCAGTATTCGTCAAAGTTGTAACATCTCACATTTTCCACTTCTTGTATAAGAGCTCAAAATAGAAACAACTGTTTTACAGTAGGCCCCTGACAAGCGTCTTGTTATCTCCCTGCATGTGTCATTTTACAATAAGTCCCTGCCTGGGCTGCATCGCTGAATGGATCCTCTGACACAAATTTGCATGTTAAGCTGAACGTTCCTCACCAGGGACAATTAATCAGCACACAGCAATTAATGAGTCTGTGTCCCCTGGTGATTAATCGTGTCCCATGTGTCCAGCGTAGGGAAGATCGCGGCAACAGCTGTTTGTTCATGTCAGTGTTTTTATGGCAGTCCGTATTTTTCATCCAGCCACAGAAGAATAATAGTTTTCTCGGGATATTAAGCAGTAAAATTGGGTTTAAATGAAATTTGAATACACAGTTGATTAAGATTTGGTTTATTTGTTCTGCTTGCAGTTGACAATCAAACACAACTAAAAGCTAATTGTTGCGGACATGAAATAAAACCTTGGATTGATGGAGAAGCTGCCGAGCATCACTGGGAGGCATTTGTTGTGTGAAAGGAGAAGCAATAGAGAAGAGTGCCGAGGATGCTGCGGAAATAATGCGGGGTGATATTCAAAGCTCTGGGATATTTTGTTTTGCGACTACAAAGAGAATTTCTATAACCTTCGCTCGAATTTCTGGGGCAGTTCTTGGTGATTGTGTCTGTGGGTGGTTGTGTGTATATAAAAATACATTTCTGGACAGGAACAGAGCTCACAGGGTTTCGTTGTAATATCCGCTGCCCTTGAATCACAAGTTGGCTTTAATTACTTCCGTGTAAATATAAGAAAACTGGTGTTCAAAACAGATTTTGCCTTTTGGAAAGCTGCTTCCCTCAGGCAGGGAAAAATCAAATGCATAAATTCACTTGCATATTCCAGAGAGCTGCAGGACGACAGAGAGGCGTTCTCATATTGACTTTAATGTGTTGATGGCCGAGCATGTGGGAACATTGTGGTAAACAAACACAAGCGTGCAGTCGGATACAGGAAAAAATTGTAATTTGTGCAGGGAAAAGATCAATTCCTGCCTCAAACTGCCTACAGCAAGATTCCCTCTCATTAACAGCAAGTTAAATTGATTGTGTCATCATTAATATTATATATTGGTTATTTGTATTGGTTGTGTGATTGGCTCAGAGGCATCAGCATGCACAGACAGTGAGCTTGAGAGGGAGTCTAAGAGCAGATCCGAGCCCTCTGAAGATTAACACCATGGGATGTCTGCCGTCTGGCTTCTGCCAACGATTACATTCACTCAAACCGAGACCTGACCCCGGGTGTGCCCGTGTCACCACCCCGGCCCCAGAGCGCCATAGGGACATGGCATCTCGTGTTATCGCGCCTGTTGCCTGTTCTCCGCTTCCCATTCACCACACCAGAAGATTATTTTCACCTTTTGACATACATGGATCCACATTTCAAGAACAGATACCAGGATCAGGGTCCCGCGTGTCAATAGAGATAATTAACACATCTGCCCGACACCGATGGAGATATTTGCCCGTGGCTGCATTGTGATAAAGCCAGTTTGCCAAAATAGATTATTCACTGAACTCATATTCGTTCCAACAGATACTGGACCTGAAAGGTATAAAAGCATCACCAAAATCACTCTTTTGATTGGCGTTGTTGAATATTTAAGTTTTAATCAATCTTGTTGCCAGATGAGAAAAACAGCATTGGACTATTCTGTGGCATCGTTGTTCATTTTTAATTTCTGACGGCAGCATTTTTTAAGTCATCGTGTAAGATTCAGTCCTGGTAGATTTGGTGAAACCTGTGGTTACCATCGTTACAGCTAGTAGGCTTTAAGAAAATGAAAAAATGACCGTATTTATCTGGCAATGACAAAAACGTTTTTGGCATATTCTGTGGCCTCTTCACAATAAAAGCCACCCTGTGTCTCACCAGTCGAAGGCCTTTACTGTGAAGCAGGAAGCAGTGTATGATGTATGATTTAAAGAGAGAAAACAGTAAACAGGGAGGATATCAATGAGATAAATTACACATGATTACATGAATAAGTCATTTTCCTGTGCTTCCCTTGTGCTTAACTATGCGATGTGATTCCAGTGCGGGAGTGGCGGACTCCGCCTTTACCAATAAGACAGAGATGAATGCATGTAAACACAATGAATCGCTATTAATCGTATATAATATCAAAAATGGGGTTTTGTTTCAACTTTACAATTCTCACTTCACTTTACGGTATGGTTAAGATCACATACAGACTGTGGTTATAGCAAATACATCTGGCCAAGGAATGGATAGGGTTAGGTGATTAAAACACTTGGTTAAGGTTAGAGAAAGACCATGGTCACGGTTAATAAAGTTTAATTCCAGCTCAGCGATGAGATTCAAACTTTGAAAGTCAGATGTGCCGCAGCCACTCCACCACCTCAACCTCCACACTGACACGTTTGGCATCCCTACAGAGAGGACAGACTAATTCCCGCACTGCTACTGAACACAGTCACTGTGATGTGAGTTGTGAGCTGCAGAATTATCCAGTGTTGTCATAATTCCTCGGGGCTGTTCAAAATACTTATCCAGCTTTTGGAAAGAAGAAAACTTCTCTTATAATTATTGCCCAAATTTAAATTTTTAAAATACAGAGACTGGAGTCTCTATACCTTAGTGATGGTCAATATTATGCTTGAGGCAGCAGTTTTCCCTTGAACTGGACATACGGCATCCAAAACATAACAGCTGGACTGTGAGAGTTCTTCACGCCTTTGTGATTAACCATTTGCAGATGTTCATAGTATACAAAATATCGAGGTCTTCATGTGCTAAAAAATGCCCCCCTCTCATTATAAGGCCTTTAATTTTAAAGGACCTACTATTTCTCAAGGAGGACACCGACCTTTAATATGTTAATGTGTCTCTACAGCAACAGCAGTAACCTGGCAGTCAGTGTCCTACTCCCATTAATTATTTATAAAAACACACACACACACACACACACACACACACACACACACACACACAAAAGTGCTGTATGTGTATTCATGTGTGCCATGTGAGTGTGCAGGCAAGAGAAAAGAGAAACAACCTTACGTCACTTACATGCATTTACTGTCTACATTAACCGGCAAAGTAATGATTCAACCTGCAGCAGGTTGGTGGGCGCCGTCACTGACACACGCACACACACATACGTACACACACGCACTCATTTGAGAGGAGGATTTCAGGCAGGAATGCTGTAGCCTTTTGTGAACAGCAGATTAAACTAAGCTTGAGTTGGAGACTGAGAAATCACACCACGGCTTTGCTTTGACTTAATCCTGCCTGTGCAAAGTGTTAAGATCTTGCATAATAACATAATGTCACTGCCGTATCTTGAGGTAACAGAAAAGTTAGAAAACTGCAGGGGAATCGTAACTGTCAATTATAGTGTGCACTAAGAGCCAAACCATCAACAATTTATGTAACTTGTGACAACCCTGTCTCCAAGAGTCTGCTAATAATTTGTTATGCCAAAAACGTTTTCAGTGTTACTGCCGCCTGGATTATGTTCAGCTGTTTCTTTAATGAAGGAATTTATGTTTTTGCACCGCACACGAGTCATAGTTGGATGTTGGAAGTACAACATACAGGTCTTTGACACTAGACACTGTTGTGGTTCAGTAAACAGACTTCTTCTTATAATAATATATTAATATAGAACCAACACAGTTATCTTTGCCTAAATACAAGGTTAATTATGCTTTATTTATACTGTAAAAGAAATGAGTCATCATTCATTGGGTTGGTAGTATGTTCAACATTATGCAACTTGACAAATATGTTAATTAAACCTCCAAGAAGCAATGTTTTTTTGGCCACTTTACAGTTATTCAGGGACTACTTATTAGTTATTGAGCGACTCCCACGTTGTTCCCGATTCGTTCTTCACTTGTTTCTCAGTAACTGCTCAGAATTTCGTTTAAGTGTTTAAGAGTTAAAACCTTTTAGCAACTTTGGGGCAAACAAGCTATGAACACAATATCAACATATCATCACCTTCTAAAATGTATATGGTGAATATACATGAGTCATTTTATCCTATGTAATTTCTTAAATGTTGATTGTAGCCACTTTAATCAGCATCAGCTTAATGAGAAAATGTTCCTCTCTGCATTGTGTTGATACAAAGTGTAATTCAGGTGGCTTTAAAACATGTTTTACATTTCAAATTAGTTGTATGGAACTCTAGCAGACAGGGTTGCTTGTAAACACCTAATCAAACTTTGTGCGTGTGAGCTCTGTGGGACTGTTAATCCATGTTTCAGGTCTAATGATATGATGCTATCTGCTTTGAATGTGTTTTCAATACTTGGCTCCTGCATGTTTTGCTGCCCCCATGTCTTGTTTACTACTTTAATAACTCGCAACCATGTTCGGTCAGGAGAGACTCTCAGGCGCACCCACACAGCCCCTTCACAGTCAGGGCCACAAAGAGTCAAGAACAACATTCAACCTTGTGACATTACACACCCGCATGCCTTCTTCCCACACACACACACACACACACACACACACACACATACACACACACACACACACACACACACACACACAAACTTTGACTGTAGCTGGAAGGAGTGATAGTGCACTGTGTCATCCTCAGCGGTGAGGCAATTTGAAGCCTGTCTCCCTTTTCACAGATAGATGCAACACGTCCCCCAGGACTGCTAAACAGAGACACTCTCATGATCACTCACCCTCACTATAACCTTGAAGCTAAATAGAACAGTTTACCACATGACACAAGGTGTGCTACTATGTTTGTTCTGTATTAGAGTTTTGGTCCTCAGTGCACCCAGTCTGTCAGCCTTGATGCTCTCAGTGTATTGACTTACACACATACTTTTGCCAATGCCATGCAAATATTTCCACTATACATAAAGACAACCTCTCAACTGTACAGTCTGTCAGCGTAAAGGTGTTTCAATTTGCTAAACATTGTGTTTTATTCTTTGTTAATCCCTGAGGTATAAATCCTCCCGAGCTAAGTTGATACACTATCTGGTGCTCTCCGTTTTATCTTAGCGATTAGCATTGCAAGAGATTTGCATGATAATGTGGTCACATCTTCACACTCCTAAACTTAACAACAGCCTTAGCGCATATGACAGCTGCCTCTGTGTCTGTGCTTCAGTTTGCTATTTATATTTTATTAATGGGGCATTCATGTACGTTCACACTCTTGCTTGTTGTGTTTAACACACAGGTACGTGAGATCTTGTCAGATTAGTGCTATTTGTCCATTATGGCATGACCGACATGTCATATGCTGCGCAGACTAACAAAATAAATATTTAGAAGAAAAAAACAGGGGCAAACAAAATATCATCTAGTAACCAACCACATTACTACCAGTAATAACGACTAATTTGCTCCCACTTCACTAATATGGGCTAATGGCTAATGGACACCAGTGCTGTGCGGTTTCATTGGATTTCGAGAGAAGATGTAATAGAGAAACTGTCACTGCGGCAGGATTAGCAGCACGGGCAGAGAACTGACTCCTGCATTTTCTCTGCTGTCTTGTGTTTGTGTGTACGTAAACCTCCCAGTCACCACAGCAGGCTGTCTGTATTGCTTGGATTTCTTCAGCGTGCATTGACCTCTGGTCTCATTGTCATCCCTCTGCGTTGAGCGTCAGTCGATGAGCAGGTCACCCTGAGCTGCCTGTTGTAAATTCCTATCGTGCAAACTGTAAGACAGCAGGAACAGACTCTCGCCAGCCTCCATCCTCACCCTACTGAGGTTATACGTCCTTGTTTGTGTTTCTACAGGCAGTGCGCCTTCATTGTAAACACCACTGTTGCATAATTCACAGCAGGAGGGAGGCAGCTGTTCCTGAGGACTGGCAGGTAATGGGGCAGCAAGAGGCTCCTGAGCCTCACAGGAGGCTGGAGGGCAAATCCAGGATGACTCGGACATTCCAGCCGGTCCCAAAGGAATCCTGTCTGGAGGCATGACTGTAGGGCTTTGATGAAGGAGCTGCCTTCCTCTTGAATTATACACATTTCTAGATATTGTTACAGGAATACGCACAGTGGAGCATTAGGAGCTGACTAATGACAGGACCAATGTTAGCCTCAGATTAGCCACCTGTACAGGGAGCATCTGTCTGTCATCACAAGGCAATCTCACTCTTTATTAATCCGTCGGGGGCTGTAATGAATTTCATCTGGAGAATTGCAAGGGCTCCCAAAGGTCACTGTTTGCACTTTTGCTTCCTCTATCCTCTTTATCTCTCCATCTAATCCTCCTCTCTACTACTTTAATTTGTTTATCACACAGAAGCTGTAACGTACAGTAAACACCATCATGTTCTCTTGCTGTTACATTTATTCTTTGTCATGCAAGCTGAGAAATCCTTGAGGTTCAGCCCTGTTTTGATGGCTTGCGTTTGACAACCAGTTTACATCAAAAATTTACATCAGGAGAAAAGTGCACATGATAAATCACCTAAATATAATTTCAAATTGCTGTATTTTATAGATAAGCATGCTCCTACGAAGATTTATTCAGCGCCGCCGCAACATTTCGATGTCACGTCTTTGCCAAGTTCACTCAGCTGCAACAATGAAGATCCATACATAGATCCATATAGCGACTGTCCTCCCAAGAGGAACGACCAGTCAGTCATTTCAGTCCCAAGAGACACAAAACGACACATATTTATGGAGGAAAGTAGGAAGTCAGGTGATGCTGCTATAAAGGCTCCACAGCGGTCGGCTGGGATAGATGAGACTTTGACATGGAAGACTGCTGTTTGGTTTCTGTTACAAGTCAATGTTGTTTTTTAAAAATCATAACCATGAATGTCCCCTCACCTTGTCAGAGGAGCTGCCTTACATTTCGACTGTTTTTATTATTGTAACCATATGACAAAGGTCCCCTAACAAAGCAGTCATTTTAACCCAAACCACGACCTTTCCCGATACCTAGCCAAGTCTTTTTTGTGTCTAAACCTCATAACACTGTCACACCATAAAACTGATTTATAAACGGTGATTTACGTGGGTTTTGAAGGCTCAGACAAACGATGTCATCCTGCTCATCGAGGCATCAGATCAGAAAACACTCCTGCATGTCATCCAAAAGGACAAAAAACATATTTTTGTGTTTAACTTGGAGGACTTCTTGATCAGTTACTACAAAATGTACACATTATTCATCCAGAATATTCAACGCTTACAGCAATTTGAAGCTGAAACATCTGTTACATAATTCAGTAGTATGTAAGATAAGAAAAGATAAGACTTTATTGATTCCATGCCGGGGACATTTACTTACAACAGCAAGAATAAAGGTAGTAAACAAAAACAAATATACAATAAAAAAAAATAGTATGAGAAATATTGCCTTGTGAAGAATAGCTCCATTTAATATAAGTGAAAAATATAAAAAAAACAAAACATCCAAAAATATATAAGCATTATTAAACAGGCTGACACAAAGTAAAGATCTGTTCCTTTGTATTTAGTGTAGCTGATGAAGATGGGATCAAAATGTTGTAGCTGTATTGAAAGCAATCACACGCTTGCAACACACCAGATGAAATACTGGAATGTGCACAGATCAGCTGTGACAAACCATTGTATTTGACATAATATAGACTTGTGCCTGTAATATTGATAATACTGAGCGAAAGGTGGTGTTTATAGCTTCCTGTCTTGCTGCTCTATCAAAGGCAGTGTGTTAGCCGTCAAGGAGAAAAAGATAGTGGTGGATTAATTACATTTAATTTCAATTATTTGTGATCGATTACCTCAGCAGACAGTCAGTGCTCGGCCTGCAGGATATTCTTGAACTACATGACCAACAGTGGGTGTTGCTCCTGCGGTAACAAGATTGATGTGTGGTTGTTGTTGGGGCTGTGTTGTTGTGAATGCTTAGTGCGCTGCAGATTGGTCAGAAATGTTTTAAAAGTTCAGAGGAGTGAGATGGAAAGAAAAGAGAGCAAATAACTTTTTTTTTCTGAATGGTTGAGAGAGGAGGGTTTCCACGAGGCAGTATGCTCTCTGGTAGCTGTGTGATTGTTTCTGCCTGATCCTCCTGCATACGCTTGGTCACTGCGCTGCGTAGTCTCATTAGTATGGGTGTCAGTGCCTCTCCTTCAGCTGAACCTGCCATGCCACTACAGTAGTAGAGCTGCTTGCCTGCCTGCCGCATTGTCCCTGGATGGCTGATGTGAGGCTGCCAGCTCTGTCTCCTCGCAAGGATGGCTGAAATGTGGGCAAGCGTCACAGGCTGAATGTCATGATTCAAGCAAAGGAGATGTGTGTGCTGTGCAGCACAGCAAAGCATGTTTTATGTGGATGTATAAGGAACAGAGAACACAAAGGACGCCATTATCATTGTCACCACTAACAAATGCAAACACGAAGCCTACGTTTAAATGAATGGTGACGACTGAGGGTTGTTAAAGATCGTTTAAATGCATGTGAGGCAGAGAAGAACTGACTGAAGTACAAATCTACTGTTAATTATAAATATGCTTATATAAATATGATTGTAAGCTTTAGTTTGATTCATGGCCTTTCCTGTATGTCTTACCATCTCTCTCTGCCCATGTTTCCTATCTTTCTCTGCACAGTCAAATAAAGGCAAAATGCTAAAAATGTAATCTTTAAAATAAACCAAACCGCTGACCTGTGATTTTGAAGTATGGCTGATACTGTAGGTGTAAGTCCAGTGTGGATTCGTCCTATTTCTGTTGCAATGTTTTATATCTTCTTAGTTGGAAAATGTTCAACTACTCTCAGATGTACGAAACTGACAGCCTAGCATATTTGTTTGTTTACTCTGACAGTTTTGGCTGTAGCTGCACTGCCTTTCATAGAAGCATCGCAGGTGGTGAAGTACAGTACAATCCAAGGACAAAACTGACAGTGAGAAGCAAAGTGACATCATTGATAAGACCCAGTACCTCTCTTGGAACAAAACACATGTTTGTGAGGCAGGCTAAGCTTTTGGAGCCGGGAAAAGACAACATGAAAAGAGTGTGAAAAGGAGACTTCTGGAGCATAAACACACACACACACACACACACACACACACACACACACACAAATCAGACACAAAACAGCTAAGAAAACCTGGAGTCAGCAATCTCAGATCATTGCAAGGGAGCAAACCACATCACGGACTGGGAGGAGACCAGAAATGTCTCGTCATAAAGTAACAAGCAGCACCGGTAGATTATGGAAGCCACAGAAATCTGCAAACTGGCCCACAGGACATTAAACCAGGATGAAGGGGACATCCATCTTCCTAATCCATGGGATGCTGTCGTTGAAAAACTGTGGCCTGCAGCACAGGAAGTCACTGTCTTGCCACCATGAAGACACCTGGTGGCTCATGTGTGATGCTTCAATCAGAAGTGGTAAAAGCCAGAGCTGTCAGCCTGTGGCTACATCACAGAAATGAGGACTTGAGACCTGACTTGGACTTAATTTATTTGATTTAATCATTTATTACTTGCTGAGCTTTAGATGAGAAGATTGATACCACTCTCATTTCTGGACAGTGAATATGAAGCTATGATCAGCAGCTCATTAGCTTAGCATAAAGACTGGAACCAGAGGGAAAAAGCTAGTCTGACTGTTGAAAGGTAAAATCTGCTTACTATCACCTCTAAAGCTCACTTTTTAAAATGTTACATAAAAATGACGTTGTGGTTTTATGGGGTGTTTGGCCGTCTCACTCTTCAGCAGGTCTTCTCTACCAATTAAACAGACACGATATAACGTACTTTATAATGTGTTAATTACTGAGCTTTAGAGGTGATGGTAGGTGGATTTTTAAAACTTTGGATGACGCCAGGCTAGCTGTTCGTATTATTTATGCTAAGCTAAACTAATTGGCTGCTGGCTGTTGTAACTTTTAGCAATAATGTGAGAAAGCATATTTTCTAATAGGTCAAACGGCTCCTAAAAGATAAAAATTGAAGTCTCAAGGTTTTGACCCAATGAAATCTGTTAACACAACTTTCAAATGCAATGTAATTTATTTCAGAGACTTGAAAGATCTACAGCGATTTGCCTTAGATTTGCCCTTTTAAAGTTAGATACAGCTAACTGTTAATATAGCCAATCGAGCAAAAGCAGCTCAGAAGTACGCTATCTTTGTCTCGTTCCAGCAAACAATTTACTGAGCAGCTCTTTCGTGATTTGCTGTCAAACAGACGGAAAAAACATGCTGCCGGCCTTTCATCAAGAACCTTTTTGAGAAAGCTTTAAAGTAAAGTGAGGTTTATACGGGCAGAGAATAGAAGGAAGGAATGATTGTATAAGCATGAAAAAGAGCTGAGCAGAGAGATGTTTATATATTCTTTCTCTGTGCACTCAGAGCCATTGTCCTTTGTCCCTCCTCGAGGCCAGAGGATAAACTCTCCTCTCACTCCCCGCTGCTATGTCATCACTCCTGGCCTTCATTCAATCAGTACGACAAGAAGATGAAACTGCTTTTGCAAAGTCACCTGATAATGAAATATTCTGTTTTTAGCCTTCACAGCATCAGCTCATCTATTCAAGTATCGCTGTGCTTCAGAGCCCCCACGCAACACAAGAAATCACAGATAAAACTTGTTATTATTAGAGTTTTACTTTGAGGTTCATTGATGCAACATTACATAAACTGGGAGACAATGCTTGGCTTTGTTGTGCTTTGATTGCACCAGGGCCCTGCTGTGTGGTTTGCTATTTCCCACTAAATCTAACTTTAAGACATCACATTTCAGTCGTCATGGTTTTGCAGACTCCCCTCCCACCTGCTCCATGTAACGCATGCCACAGGAGTGAGAGTTTTTCCAGGCATGACTCGGAGACACTGACACCCACCAGTTTTGTTCCTCGTGTGCTCACAGTAAGACATATTGACATGTTGTCTCAGTGTTTTTGATAATGCGTTTGGTCCTGGTAGATAAGAGGCCCATACATCAGGCTTGACAGGTCTGTCGAGCAGCAGCCTCACCTCATCGCTTACATTCTCTCATTCATCCTGTACAATCGTTTTTGTCTGTGGTACTCCCACGCATTTCTGTTTACCTACTTTTATTTTTCACTCTGCTGGCATTTCAATCCTAAATGCTCCTTCGTCATTTATTTTCTCTCATTCTCCCTTTTTCTCTCCAGTGTTTCTCCTTGTCTCTGCCCTTGTTACTGTCTGTTCCGTCTTCTTAACGTTCTTACCATCCTGGCACAGAGTCTGTCGCACTTAGACGCTGCCTCATCTCAGTTTTCACTTTGACTCAGACTTTCTCCTCTCCTTTCTCATTTCATTGAGGCTTTAATTAATGTAGTTTTTGATAAACAATACGATGCAATGCTCCCCTCTTTCTCGTCTTGCTGGTAGAAGCAGCCTGGAAGAAATTGGAAAAGTAAACACCTGGCTGAAAATGTATTTAAAGATTAGAGAGGCCTTGGTTTGAAATTAGCGGTGTTAGCTGCTCCTGAGGGTAAATAGGGCGGGACAGGCTCATTTATCACAAGCTGAAGCCTTAAAGCGGACTCGGCCAAACAGGTGTAGACCACAGAGCAAATGTCAGCTGAAGTAATGGTGGTCGTGGGCTGGCGAGGAGGTCGTTGGTGGTGTTAGTGATTAATTTCTGCTGATATCTTTCATCATCACATGTTAAATGTCCCTGCAGTTCCTGGTGCTAATAGAAATGAACATGGTGCTGAAATGCTCCCATCAATTTCTTATTTGCACATTAGCTGAACCCATCTCTCATACAGCAATCATAGCTTAGCAATCTGTCAAGCTTCACATTTCTCTGCATGTTGAAGCGGCGTACGCGAGGCATTAGTCTTTCCAAAACCGAGAAACACAATAACAAAAATGTGGGGAATGTTTTAAAATAGTGTCTTTATCTGCTCTAATGTGGGCTGCAATCATTAGCATGCCCAATCAGCTAACTAGCTTATAACCTAGCATCTTTTACAGGGCCAATAGTCAGTACATCGCTAACAACATTAGCCTGTGGGGTTTATGTTAAAAAAGCCCTGTTCATGACTAGCACATCCAGCGTGTATTTCCCCACAATGTGAAAGCCAGTTCTGGGTGTCAGAGAATAAGCTCACGTTAGCTAACTCTGTCTCTCTCTTGGATTTGGGGAAATTTACCCCCCCCCCCAGCAATCCTAGCAATGTTAGCTGAGATAGTGCTATGTTTTCCAAAGACACTTTATCCTACAGTAGCTAGTAGTACAGTAGACCTTTTCTTTAAAAAACAAAACAAAACGGAGGTTAAGCAGCTGAACAGGGTAACGTTAGAACAAAATGGCTGACCGATCTTGAATTCTTCCTTATCATTGGCCTTTTCCCAGGGTTCTGGGTGTACCAGTCAGCTGAAAACATTAAGAAGTCTGCCAGAGACAGTGTTTTTAACCAGCTCATAGAGTTTAATTAGCTTGCTAGCTATAGTTGATAAAAGCTGCCAACAGCATTTGCCATTCCAGCTGGCAAAATCAGTAGACACTGGCTAGAAATGAGAAACCTGCTTATTCTAAAATCAGAATCCCTTGTTTCTATTAAGAATTATCATCATTATCACTGTAATCTGCATATGCGAGAATGGAAAACTTGACAGGTGGAATAACTGTAACTGTACTTATAGGTCTTTTTTTTATTATTATTATTATTATACTTAAGGGTGTAGAGGCCTCACCTTAGAAAAAAAATGCACAAGGAAATCAATTCTCTAACACTCATCACCGTTGGGTCTGGCCAGGTTTGATTCATGGAACACCTCCTCTATTGATTGAGCCTGCTTTGTTCTGAGATCAAGGCCTCCCCCCTGGCTCAACATGTGGTCAGGATTTGCATTCAGCATTTCATTATCAAAGACTTCAGCATGCTGGCACCCAAAATGCTGATCCCCGCTTCTGAGTGATGTATCCTTGAATGGAGAAACTGTAACTTTTGCATTATTTATGTGCTTGGTGTTTGGTATGCTAATATTGAACATTATTATTTTTTCCCCCCATGACATATGGCTGCTCTCATCGCAGTGGTACAGCTGACCGAGACCATCAGTGACACGGTCAAGGGAAAAACTTTTATTTTGGTCCCTATTAGTAAATCCTTCAGTGAGTGCTTTTTAAATAAAGTATCTAGAAGTCACCTTGTAAAAATAATAGTCCGAAAGTCTGTATAGAATAGTTCTGTTTGATTAAATTTGACAATCTAAAATATTTTTTATGTTGCTTCTCCCCCCTTCATTAATTTTTCTGTCGAAACAGCTTGACTAAGTTCCCCTTTATCTTATCAGCAGCCACTAACAGATTACAGATAACACATAAATCCCTCTTATTTTTCTACCAGCCGCTTATCACTTAATGTATCATCCCCTGGTTCCAGCGAATCCGCTCATCAGCAGAAACCACTGCAGGATGTACATGAATTTTAAGTTTGCCTCAAAGTAAATCTGAATCATTACCCTCTAACTAACTAGCCAGCCAGCTAGCTGACTCACAGCATGTTATTTGATGTGATCAACCGGTAGCCAAGCGCTGATGTCAGGCTTTATTCCTTGCAGGCAGACCGAATCTGACAGTCACTGAATCACAAACACTTTTTTTCTCTGATCTAAAGCTGTTTATGCATTTCTCAAGAGTACATGGACAAAAATGTACACTATTCTTGCTGTAAGGGGTTAACTCATGTAAGATTTTATGCAACTTTTATGCAGCTATGTTTTTGTCATACATATGCTTTATAACAAAATGTAGACTAACACAGTCGAAGGTCCATATATCATCCGCTCTGGTGTTAAATAGTTAATCTAAATACATACGGTCACATTTATATTTTATTTTGTTTTAGTGTTTGCGTGCATGCATGCTTCCAGATTTGATTCCCCCATACAACAGAAGATGTGCAATTAAAGACATTAATTAATAATCAAACAGAGGCACATTCAGCTACAGGAAGCTAAAATTCCCTATATTCTGTACAAGGGGGCTGTAAACATGGCTGAAGCCCAAGTGTGGAATAACTGCAGTAACAATAGCTGTCAGATTATTAGTTTAAGCCAATGCCACTTTGAGATTTCAGCACACAGCCATTTCCTTTCCTTTGATTATTGGTATTAGAGCAATAAAAATGGGTTCCCACTATTCTTCAGTTTGTAATCCCCTCAATATCAAATCTCACTTTAAGCTCGTGAAAGGCCAACGGTGGCGCTGTGTGGTCTTAATGTCAGATGACAATGGCAAATCCTCCAAAAAGGGCTAAACTAATTGAATTCCTTTCACATAGTTCTGCTTTAGGCCTGTCCTGGGATCTTTTCAGTCACCTAATAAAACCACTTTTTAGTCATTTAAGACATCTGAGTATTAAGTGCCTGAAAAATCATACGTTTAGATCTTTCATCAATTCTCATCAATAATTTCCCATTATGTGCACAGTATACTGTAACATTAATACACAGGGTGGTTGCAAACTGTGTTTTACAAATACATCTGCTCTGAAAAGAAGTGACATGATTTCACAGCAATGTGAGATTTACTTTTTTTAAAGAACATAATATTTAATGAATCAGTAAATCACAGTCAATTGATCATTCGATCAGGGGATACCATTTATAAACCCTGTGATGAATGCTTCCCTTCAATAATTACAATACTGGCCATAATGTACAGATGATTTGTATTGATTATGACATCGGTCACTGTCCAGTCAGTGTTTACTATTCCATCTGAAAGCTGTAACTCAGCAGTGCAGACAGCAATCCAGTGAGGCAAACGAGTGGAAGTGCAGCAACTATGCATCAATTTAACAATTAAGATTTCTCTCATGATGTATGTGAGCACCGCTGATGCAGTTGATCTTAGGTCTGACAGTAGCTCTCAGCGTGAAAGGCCGGGTGATAAGCAGTGTAACCGAATGTGTGTGTGTGTTTGTGTGTGTGTTTTGGTGCAGCTGGCCTGACAGCAGTATGATGGCTGTGTGTGATGAAGTGCTCACAGCAGGCTGACCAGAGTAATGAGAATTGCATGGCTGCAGCTGATACTCCAGGGCCTGGCTCACCTGAAATGGATACCCACTCACGCACCCACATAGCCACAACCTCGCCCTAATACAATAAACTTAGAGCATTTTAGGGGACGCTCGTAACACTTCATTTATCAAGCTTTTTTTGACCACCTTGCCCCTGTGAGTAAGATTTATGTCTGATTCTATTCAGGCTTTAACAGCATAAGCTCTTCTCCACTTTGTCAGTGATACTGACCAATGTTTCATAAATGTTGCTGTAGAAAATTGACCAGTTTAAGAGGATTGCACCCTAAGGAGATGAATTCCCCGCTATTTATCATGCCTGTTGCTGTGTCGAAGCTCGCATGTAGTTCCTGTGGTCATGGACGCGGTGGTTCAGACTTCAGGCTTGATCTCATGGTCAGATCAATAAGATGTTCGGAGCTGTCTCCTGGGTGTTGTCCTCTAGAAGCCCCCTGGCAGACATTTGATCAGAGGGGGTTTGTCTTTAGTACAAAGACAGATAGTGAGAGTGACCAAGTGGTGGCAGAGTCCATCCAGTAACTGGAGTCTCTTTGTAGCTTGATGGAGCCAGAATGTGGCTGTCAAGTCTTATCTGTCCTGTTGACACATGCAGAAAACTGTCCCACATAAAAGGAAATGCTGCGTCAGTGGGAGGATACCAGTGAGAAATATCTTAGGTTTAATGGTTTCTCACACCAGCCACAACACCAAATTAAACCACCTGCCTAATATTGTGCAGGTCCCTTTCGTGCTGCCAAAGCAGCTGTAACCTCTGAGGACGTCCTGTGGTGTCTGGGACCAGGATGTTGGTGCTGGATCATTTGGGTCATGTGGGTTGCAAGGTGGGGCCTCCATGGATAAGACTTGTTTGAGCACCCCCCACAGATGCTCGCTCAGATAGAGATCTGGAGAATTTGGGGGCCTTTGTCATGATCCTCAGGCTATCCCTGAATGATTTGTTTTGACATGATATACCCAATTGGACAAAGTCAAATCTTTATAGTGAGATGAAGATGAAAAGTTAAGGATCATCAAAGTCAGTAGGGTTTCATCTTCTGAGGACCAAGAACGTCTTCAAATTTCTTAGAAATCCATCCAATAGCTGTCTGTCTGGATCAAAGTGATGGACACACAGATCAACATTGCGATGTCTGGAGCTGCAGCTGGTGTGGCTCTAAAAACCCTTTACATTCTCACATTGCATGTTGTTCTAGATATACAGTAAAGGTCCAGTCAACATTTAAATGTCAAACTTAGAATAATGAAATAATAATAGTAATCCCCCAGCAAAGACCAAAACCACCCATTAATTTATGTTGGTAACAAGTGTTGTCTGTATCGCCACAGCCTGTTATCACTTATGTCTACATGCCATTGTCATCCAAGAACAATACATGAAAGAGCTGTACAATCACAGTCGTACTGGGTGACTTATTCTTTCATTGTGATAACAATAAATTCAGTGTAGGATCTTAGTCTCTTCAGGGGAATTGAACAATGAAAAAATAAAATAATGCCACCCTTGTCTTTAAATGTAGGGATAGACTGATGGCCTGGCTGATAGATGGTTTAAAGAATGGCTGGATGGATGACAGAGATATTACATTTGTTTTAATTTGATTGTATTGGATACGTCTGCCAAATGGGCATTTTACCAAGAAGATGGTCTTGTTCCATTAATAGGTTGTACACTACATGCAACAGCACAGCCAACATTACAAATAGCCATTTTCAGGCAAAAAGAAAAGGCTTTTGAGACAATTTGATTAATATAGAGGTGACTTGGCAGAGAAGTAAGGCCCATCTATATGAGTTCCTCATTCAGATGAATGAGATGCAGCTTAACAAGCATCTGTGCTTTGCAGCACGTTCGGCCTGTCACCATTTGCGTTTTCTGTCTCCCCTGCAGACGACAACAACCCTCTTTCCGTCTGTCTTGATTGATAGTCCATGTACTGATGCATGACATAATGTGGCACATCCAACCAGTGATGTTATTCAACTCAAACGGGCAAAGAAGATGGCTTTCAGGTGCAGACCCCAAGGGGCTCTCGCTGGAGTTTATTTGAAGTGAATGCCGCTTCCTTTTCGCAGTGCTGTAGAGACCACGCTGGATATGACAACACCCCTCACACCTCAACAGACCCACTGAATTCTTGGGTTGGTTTCTGATTGGCCCAAGTGTGAAAACACCCAAACAAAACATGAAACATAACAGTCCAAGTAGTCAAGTAGTTGGGTTTCCCATCACTGCCTTGATGTGATTCCTATAGTTTGCATTTGTAGGGAATCTGCTGCACTGCTCGCCAAAGTTCACTGACAAGATAGACTAAAATCACGACCTCTACAGCTCATGGAAGTGTTTTCTGATCTGACAATCAATGATAATCACTTAGTTAATGTTAGGAAACGAATGTGCTCATGATTTAAAAAAAACTGCTGAAACAGTGATCTCCCACATTGAAGTCAGATGTTTTCTTCCATCCGTCCACACCGACCTGCTCCCTCAGCTCCTCCAAGTGTGGGGGGTCATACTCGTTCAATCACCAATACACCTGCTGTACAGCATTTAGTAGTGATTTCACAGACACTCGCTGCACGTGGAAGTTCCTCCCAAGCCAAGCACAAACAGCATGCCTGCAGGAAATCATTAGGGCTTGTTTTGCGGGCCGTAAATGTCCTCCAGCGTCGCATACTGTAGGTGAGACGAGGATGCCGCATTGTTTGAGCGTGCTGCCATTTCAGCACCTTGTCCTCTTCTTCTCTGACTGATCTATTAGTGGCTCATGCTGTTACACTTGAGGCAATTGTTAGAACAGTTTCTGCTGTATTCCTTTGTATGTGTGTGTGTGTTTTTTTTTTGTTTTTTTTTTTTACAAACCCAGACAAAATCCATGTGCTGAAACCTGTTTTGTTAAAAGAATCAACAGTGTTCTTCCATTTCTGCCCGTGACCACCCGCAGCGCCTGGCTCGTTGGTTTGTGTGGCTGCTTCCTGCTTTCTTGTCCTTGTTGAACCACAGAAGTTGGTGCCATGTATTTCTGTTCATGATGTAACTGATCAGCATGACGCCTGTGCAGCGCCTTGATGCTGCTAAGCTGTCTGCAGTTTGCTGTCATGTCCTCCAGTGTCATGTGCTTTGTCATTCCAGTCTCTCTCTCTTAGATTTTGGCTCATTGAGTCTGCTGTCACTGACATCATCCAGTCCTGCTTACAGATAGCTGAGATAATGGAAGACACACAGACAAGACGGTTGATGATTTGCTTTATGTGCATGTGGTTTCGCTGTTTCTTTATGATGCCTGGGATTTATTGGTAGTGAAAAAGGGAAAGTGGACCCTTACAAACTGTAACAGTAATCATACTGATGATAATCACGACAATCCAGAAGGTACGTTTTGGAGTGAAATGTGAGTCAGTTTCTTTTGGTCTATCCACTTCCATCTTATTTACATTTACTAAAATTACTTATGTCATTTCCCAGAGTGCCTCTTCACAGTCCCATGAGAGTGATATTCTATTTTCATGTGTTTAATGGAACAGAGAAAATAGCCATGTTGCATTACAATACGGATTTTTATATTGCATTGTGTTGAATCATGGTCTGCTGAGACTTCTGTCGATGAAGAAATTACAAGCTGCGTCTTTACTTATTCCACACTGTATTCCTGCCTGTATGATTTTGAATATCTGTGCAGGTTTTTTGCTTACTTTCCATAATTATCCAGCAGCTTTTACTTGCTTATAGTATCAAGAAACAACATCTGCAAATCCAAAATAGGTTTAGTATTCTTAAAGCTGAATTCAGTTTCAAATTGATTCAAGCACTGATGTTACACAACTTACTATGAGTTTTATCATCTCAACTGGTCCAACTGGTAGACTCTGGTGGAAGATGGTGCCTCCATGTTTGGAAAAAAATGCTGTGAAAGTGGATGCCCCTATTGAACATGATGAAGTGCCGTCTATAGTGGCCCAATGTGCAAGAGGACATGATAAAGTGCCCTATAGTGTGCCTCCCTCACATGTTAGAAAATGGTTTAGAGCTATTTCACCATGCATCATGACTTTCTGCACGCTGGTGCCCCACCACATGCTGCCGTTGTCCTTTTTATTTTCCACTGACTGGACTCATGAAAGAGAGCTGATGCTCGTTCTACAGCTAATACTGCCTCCTTCCTGTAATGTGAGACGAACACAACATTAAGTGTGCAAAAACTGCTGATGACTCAGCAGATGTTGAGATAATGTGAAAGAAAAGTAACGTGTAGTGGGAATCAGTGCTAATATTACCATGCTAAGCTAACTAGCCTCAACTTTCCAAGTGGAATACAAACTTAACAGCAGGATGGGTCCTCCCAAATGTTTAATGTTGTGAAGGCACAGATGTCTTAAATCATTCGCAGTTGATAGCAAACACAATGTGGACTCGGCTGATAAAGGGGGGCAAAAAAGTCTTGTATCAACATTTGCAGGCAATGCAGGGCTGAGATGTGCTGCAGTCAGTCGTACATCACAGAAGTTGACAGCATGCGTCCTTGCAAAGCCGCCTCTCATATGTCTGTCGCATAATAGTTTATATTTTCTTACACAAAACATGAGCAGAATTCAAATTTCAGTTAGACTTTCAGGTAAAAATCGTCAGAGGTACACACTCTCGAGGCTAACGAGTCATCGGGTTCATGTCCTATCATATAGAAAAACAGAGAGTTAGAAGAAGCTCAGTTCCAAAAGTAGGTGATAGATTTTTCCCTTCGAATTGCATTTTTTGTAATATGGATTCTTAAATCTCTTTTGCCTTACTGGGTGTTTTTATGTGCTATCCTTGAAGCACCTCTTTACTCTGTTTTCTTTCTTTAACCCTTGACAAACAACATCAAATCTGCGACAAGAGAAAGGTGCTGAAATTTATCCTGGGCTTATTGTGGCACATCAGACTTTTTAGCTCAGGATTTGAGAGTCTGTTTAAAGGATCTGCCGCGCTCAGAGAAGATAAGGGAAGACTTTATTATGCTGACAGGTTTAACGTATCTAAGTGAAGAGACTCTAGATTGAATTATTTCATAAACATACACACACACACACATGCATGCTTGCATCTGCCAAACAAAATCTGTGTGCTGCTTTACACGCTGTACCGATTCCTTCTACAGAGAAGTCTCTGGAGGACAGCGCCTATTAGTGCATGATTGACACCGGTGGAATTTCTTATGTAATCCGTGGAGGGACAAGGACATTGTTTTCGCTCGCTTTCTCTGTCATCTGAGTTTAGCGGCGGCTGTGAGTTTTTTCCCCTTTTGGTTCAGCTCCCAGGGCCAAATGATTCAGAGATGCTGTCACATGACACAAGATAATGAGTAGACCGCACTACTGCAGCATGACAGCAAGGAGGTCTGCTCAAATACATTGCGGCAAAGTGTGCCTGTGCATCCAAGGACAATGCTTTGTCACTTAACGTCTGCATGCATTTGACTTCATTGTGTCTGTGTGTGTGAATGCTTGCGTGTGTTTTGCCTAACATATACACTCTGTATGAGCACCTGTATGTACATGTATGTGCAGAAGTGTGTGGATACCTGTTCTAAGGAAGTACACCTTGGCCTTCATACATAATGCACTCTAATACACTGCCAAGAAGGCCCGTCACTGCAGCTTCAGCTTGAGAGTCAGCATCCTACATCCATATGAAATCCAAATTGGGTGCAATCTTTGGTTTGTTTGATCCACACACCCTAGACATTGTTAGGACTGGGAGAGAATGCAATTGCACGCTAGGATAATTATCTCCCTAACTGAATCCAAAATGAGGACCAGAGCTGCCAGATGAATACCATGTGCTCTTTAAAACATCTCATTTTGTCTTAAGCAGGGTGCACTGTGTGATGTGTTGTTTTGAGCTCTTCTCTGACAGATGATTGTGGCATCAAAGTTCTTCTCCTGTGAATTGTCATCTTGCTTTTGCGGCCCGTTTCATCTGAGGTTGTTGTAGTTCTCTGAAATGCTGCATAAAATTGGGGTTGCCATTACAGAATATGCATTGTATGTCTCCTTTCTCGGGCAGGCACTAAATGGCACATTCGATCTGTGTCCTTTACTGGCACTTTCTGGGCTTTTTTTTTTTTTTTTTTAAAGCAGAAAAGCTAGAAGATGGAGGTTGTTTGGTAGAACAGACAACAGAAAGCAGCAGATTCTTAAAAGAGTAATCCAGCAATTTAGCACTCACGTAAATCTGACTTCCGAGCGACAGTTTGAAAAAAATAATGGTCAAAATACCGTAGATGCAGCTTACATTGAGATATCCTGAATTTTAGTCTCTAATATGGGTCAAACTCCAAACACTGCGGATCCTACATCGTCCATAATGCAACTCAGTAGCATCTTCTGGTAGGCGCTCCTTGCCTGTTAAACGCCCATGTTCCCAGTTTGTAACACAGTCTTTCTTTTATAAAGAGCCAGAGAGAAACTGGGTTCTGTCCCAGAAGTGAAGAAACTTCATTCAAAATCACACTGACACTGACATACATTTGTAACAATGCTCATAACTAAAAATCCAGCCTGGAACGGAGCCTTTCTCTGCGTGGCTCCCTTCATGCGTTTGATAAGGAATGAACGTTATTGTTCGTATGATGTTTCAGTTTTGTAGACAAACACCATTTCCCATGAGCTCTAGACCGTCGTGGGCAAAGCGTCACGGCTGGACAGAAGAGACGAGTCCATGAGTGAGTCAGGGGATTTTGGTTAGCTCACACATGTCTGTGATAGCAGCAGAAAAGAGAGAGGGACATTAGACAGCTGAGATTAAAGTTCAAAAATAGGACAAAATGACTTTAGAAGAGAGCGTCTGTGAATTTTATGGATACGCCAAGTTTGTGAATTTAAAATGAGCTGTGGATTTTCCTGTCTCATAATATAAACATTGTTTAACATTTTCCAACAGTAACTGCTGGAAGCCAGTTTGACTCAGAATATGCAAAGTAAACTCCAGGAACATGTTCGGGAAGACTGATGAAAGAATGAGATACAGAAGCTAAACAGAGCCGTCAGCACTCCAAGCCTCCACTGCTGTAACCCTGATGACATCACTGCGACATCATCAGGGGTTATTTTGTCTGATCTCACGAAGCTCCTCCAGAACTTGACAGCATCATAAAAATGTGCATTTTGTACATTTTGCTTTCAGTTTTGCGTAACGTGTTTTAGCTTTGGTCAGATTTTCGGGAATGCACTTTGAGAAAAACTTGACGCTCTGTGGCACTTGTGTGGAAAGACATTTGAATGTGGCGCTAACTGTGTTTCCTTGTAAATCTCAGCGGGTCTTAACGAGCAAATTTCACAAACACAAGGGAACATTTTCTAAATTAACTTTTTGATAGAATTTAACTTTTACTTTGATTCCCTAAGATTAAGCACAAACAAAAAAAGAGTGCTTTAGTGTTTTATAAATTGTTGTTAGGCGAGACCCCTGAACAATTATGACTCTTTTTTACTCTCCATTCACTCATTTATTAAATGAATACTTTTGGTGTTATTGTTAGTTTTTATGCAGTGTTGTTTAGTTCTTTTATTCTTTCATTATTACCGATAAGGTGCCCCTTCCTTTTTTTTTTTTCTTTGTGACATGGGCTCTTCTGTTTACAACGATTTTTAACATTTGTGACCTTGTTGTCATCTAATTTCATGGAGCTCATATAGTATTATGCAATACCCTTTTAATCTTTAAAACGCCAGCCTATTTTTAGTCCGTCACTTTGTCGAAATAATGGCCTGAACGGAGCAACGAGCACCATTAAAATAGGTATATTTCTGTGACCTTAGACTAACATCTCCATTCGAGAATACCACTGGCTCAGCAGTTGAAGGCCACTCGTCACAGTTTTTTTTTGCTAACGCTCCACTGAACCTTCAGACAGACTATTGGCCCATGTTCTCATAAATGTACTATACATGTCTGTGTTCAGCATCTCAGTCTTTTTCAGCGCACAAAGAGCAGGGGAAAGAACAGTCTGGCTACTCATGTGTATTCAGGCAGAAGGAACAACAGCCGGGTGCATTCTGTAGCGACTATAGTGACTTCTGTCTTCCTCTCCCCATTTAGAAAGGCGATGCAGAATTAACCTGCCTGCTCCGGAGTCGAGCAAATCTCCAGTTCTCACATTCCCGTGCAAAGCACCAGCGCTCACATATATAAACAGTGTACACACACGTTTACGGCACGTACACAGCATGAGTACAACACAAGGACGCATGCACACGGCACGCGCACACTGCATAAGACCCCATCATGAATATAGATGGTAATGAGCTTTTCCTCTGTATCTGAGTTCATGCTGCTGAGAAGGGATTGTCCCTTATGGCAGCGATGGCACTGTCACCAAATGAAGATATGCAGTTCATCTAAAATTGAATATCACCCTGGCTGGGATCCATAATTCATTATCTAAGTGAAGACGTGACTCTCATGAAGTGGATGAGATTTAAAGGCTCAGTGGGAGGGGTTGATAGAACAACGGCCCACACCAGGTGCCCTCATTCAAACAGCAGCTGAGATCTCTCCCTCTGTCTCTCCCATATCCCTTCGAGAGGTGAAGTTCAAGGCTTGTCATTCCAGGAGGTTATCTCTGTCTTCTAAAGAGCTGCCACAGTCCCTGCCATTCAGTGCTTATGCTAATGAGCACGAGGAAGCACTTAAAAGCTTTTAATTTGCGCTGCGTGACACCGTGCCATAGGTGATATGTCTAATATGTAAGAGGTACAGTGGTAAGCAAAAGAAACATGCACCGTGTCATAGTTAGATTTTATTTGCATTTATCAAAGAAATCAATTTTCATGGCTTTTCATGTTTTTTAGTCCCGTAATGCTGATCCTAAATACAAGACAATGTAGGTATATTCTGCCACATTACGTAACAAGAGTATACAGCCACAGCTCTGTGGGCCTGCTCTGTTCTTCGGCACTGCGATGCTTTGATCTAAATACTAATACATCAGTGTGCTAATGTGCTCTCAAGTATTGGACAAGTTGAGATTATGACCTGATGGTGGCGCTAGAGGAAAAGTTAGGGGATTACCAAAATTCTTACAATTCTTTCTGAGGAGAACATGAGCCAAATCACAGAGCAAACCATTCACTCGTTGTGAAGACTTTTTAACTAAAACCACAAATTTTAGCTTCATGGTGGTGCTGGGATACATCATCTGAGGACCGTACCGTTTGTGCCGATTCATCCAGTTGATGTTGAGATGTTTCACTGGATAAGAGCAAACTTTGACCCTGTTGGTGGTGCTGGTTGAAAAGTCCAAACAGTGTGGTATGTTCAGCATGTCAGTGTGAGAGATCTTTCAGTCTGGACCAAAGTGAACTGACTCGCTAATAAAAAGCATCTCAGTTACAAGTAATCGTTCATAATTTAAATATATTTCTAAAAATGTCTTTAAACTTTACAGGATTTAAAATGCAACTATGCCAAACGCTGTCATGGTTTCTAATACTCTTACCCAAATATCTGTTAGCTGGTGGACATTTCCATTTAAAGCAGAACAACAGGCTGTAGGATGATGACGCACACTCATATCCAACATCTGAATCTGTGGTGCATCAAGTAATTTCACCCATACATCACTGCATATACGATCATTGACTCTGACATTAATGGCTTGATTTTCAATTAGGTGATGGCCGACACGATGTTATTAATTAAAATAATGGTCAATATAACAAGCAGTTATCATTTGTTGTACACACACAGTACTGTTTGAGTTTTTTCATCAGTACATGCTGCACATACTGTATATATAGTGTGTGTTGCTGTATCTGACTTTGCTGGTTTGATCTGTTATTATGTTGTGTTTGAAACCATTTGCATTCATGGTTAATGATTATTGAGTCTGCTATGATCTGTTAATGTACTGTGGTCGTTTGCTGCTTGTTTGCACATTTACTGCTGCAGCTATTGAAGTGTCGTATTAATTTTGGAGTGGTGACGAGATGGCACTTGCAAAACTGATTTAATCCATGTCTCTAAATACTTCTACAAGACCATAGTTCATTAGCTATAATTTGTCGCTTTAGCAAGTTAAATGGAGTAATCTATCCGACTGTAACTGTAACTCAGAGATTTTCTCTCGCGCTGTAGTAGCAGCTGCATCCAGTTTACCTTTATGAATAATTCAAACGATACACAAGGCCACTTTTAATTTAGATATTCAGAGCAGCTATGTTTACTGCGTCATCCCTTTCACAGTCAGCACTTTTTTCCCCCCTGTTTTGTGTTACGCTTTCAGCGGGGGGAGGGTGAGAGAAAGACAATGAGATGAAAGAGGTGCAGAACATGAGGAAGCATTTATGCAGCGGCAAAGATAAGTGAGCGGCTGTGTGCGCGAGTGAATGCTGCAGCTCTCAGGTAGATTGTTGTGAGATGCGTTGACTGAACATCTGCTCTCTGATGTCACAGTGACCTAATGAAACAGGCAGGGAGCAGCCAGGGTGTTAGCATTCGCGCTGCTCATGTAATCCACAGCATCACTGTAGCATATCATCTGGCTTTCACTTTAGGACCCCATAATTGACAGTCCTGCCCCCAATTAGAATAGTAATTATACCTGCTGTTCTGTTGGCGCCATCTAACTCCAGGGGTTAAAGGCAACATTTTGTCTCAGAAACTCACCCTATAAATTACCGTGATGATGGTATTTACTACACTGTACAATGAAAAAAAAGAAACAAAACATCATTGTTGGCCAACAGAATACAATATTGACAGATTTTATCTGTAGTTATCTGTCTGTTTTTCTCACACATGCAGAGCAACATTAGATCGCAGCTGTCTGGGTGAATGTAAGAGATTGTAGCAGGCAAAGCTGGATACAGCGGGAGCTCTGCTTCTGTGAGCATTCGCCTCTCACTGCAGGACATGTCAGTCTGCTCTCACAGCTTTAATTATCCAGAAAGATGGCTTTGCTGCCCATCAGGCTTGAGCAGGAGACAGGTGACGGATATACAGGGGTGGACGCAGGTGATCCAGAAAACACGGAACACCAACCCACCACTCACCTCTCAACATGGATGCTGTGTCAAAAATGATCGGCCGGTGAAGGATGATGGGACAAGAGGCAAGAGGACGCTGCGGCCTTTTCGTGTTGTCTCGTATCATCAGTGAACTGTGTACATTTGTTCACGTAAAAACTGTCCAGTTTCATTTTGGGCAGGACTAAAGAAAGCCGAGATGACTCATGTGGAGACTGTTTGCACTCAGAGTAAAACCATAATGGTTTGAGGTCAGGCGCAGTGATGTACTTTCCCTATTCTGAATCAGCCCTTTTATCAGGGAATATTTTGGACTGTCATTATTTTTGGGAACATAAAGAAAAAGCCTGTCCTGTGAATAATTGATAACTAACCGGAGATGACTCCCAGTCTATAGTTCGTTTGGAAGATAACACAAAAAAGTTGCTGAATGTCTAAACAGCTGAGTGTAGTGCACATCTGTTGTCTTTCATACAGAGACGAGCGGACGGACAGTTTATGATCATACAGAATGATCACATCCTCTCTCGAAAGTTTCTAATTTTCTTCTCTCTTTGCGAGGGATCATACATTTCCAAATAAAAAAAAAAAACAGTGTCCTCTGCCTGCCAGAGCTCTCATCATGACAAATGGCAAAGCCTTTGGCCCCATAATTAACACCAGTCCAATGAGGAGCCATCTCTGCCTACAACCTGACAAGCCTGCGCCCACAGTGGCCTCACATACCAGGGCCAGTGTGTCAGAGTGGATCTCCATTCACACCCAGTGCTGTCCTCATGAGTCTCGTCTCTCCGCCCTGCCCGCCTAAACACCCTGGGTGTTGCCAGACGCACGGTTTCATGATCTGTTAGATCAGTACGGTGACCATCAGTATCACTTGCATGATATGCTGACATTATAACATGTATTTATAGGCGGTATAATCATTTTCCCAACCAATAAAAGCTAAGGTAAATTTCACCCAGTAGGTCTTTTAGTTGTTCCAGGCAGAAAACCACCATGTTGTTGTTAAATCAGCCATATCCTCCAACACTGCACTGTCTCTTGCTGGTGCCTCTTTAGTATGGAGGTGGGAAGGGACAAAGGGGACTTGGGAACGGAGGGCTCACCAAGCTTTGTCACATTTTGACACTCGCTTTGCTCCAGTAACCTGTGTCACACTAGGTCAACGTAATCCACCCCATTTCTGCAGAGAGATATTTCCCGCAGCAGATAGGATGATAGAGGTCGATGTGCAGCTGCCGTCTTCATGTGTGAACCAGAGCTGCACAGGTAGCGAGATTTGCTACTCGGGTGAAGTCACACCTCGTGGACAAGGCTCTCAAGTGTCAGGAGAAGTCAAAATACGCACATCAGATTGTACTCGTTGGTATCAAGCTGCTTTTGTCTTTTCCTCTCTCTGTTATTACATCTCGTTATCAGTCACAGTTCTGACTTCTTATTTTCTCTCACAACAACTCATCTCTCTCTTCAGCACCCATTGCTCCCTGTCAACAAATAGTTTCAAGTCTTAAAACGAATAATCCCAGAATAAGAAGGAGAGTGACTTTAACTTTAACACACGTCCACACCTGGACCGCACGCGCAGCAACTGCAAAGCTGAAAAAGTAAGTTTGAGAAGCCGTCTCAACTGCGTACTCCGTGGCATTATCACCTCCCCTTGGGATGCGCTGATTAACTATTCCTAACCACAGAGATTTATGTGCTGCTTCTTTTACATAATTCCTTATCTCTGCCTCCATGAATAATTCATGTGAAACCGGAGAAGTGAGAAGACATTGTGCTAGAGAGGGCTGAGAGACGAGCGAGGACATCTTGCCTTGTCTTTGTAGTAAGTTTGTGACCTGACGTAAATACTGGGTTTATAATTAGGCCACTTTTCAACTGGAGTCTGGTTCAGTCTTAAAATGACGTCTTGGCAACTGTCGCGTAAATCATTCCTGTCATTGATTAGTGTCTAACGTGTGCGTAGTGTAGTGTACGGAAAACTTTGATTGATTGATTTGTGTAATCATGCTCAAAATGATGGATAATGGTGGCAGCAAGCACAACCTTTAAAGCGTGTTTTTGTCATGTTCCTGCTCTCAGTGGCTCTTTTACCACCATTTCACATTACGCATGGCTGCACTTTCATTAAACTGCATCAGCAATTTGTGCTTAGCGGCACTTACTGGACATGGTACCCCTGAGCAAGGCACTGAACTCTTCCTGCTCAAAAATAAAATAGTTCAGTGAGCCAAGTTTGGAGCTTTCAGCTGCATCTCATGGTCTTCCTCAGTGTGATATTGTGACCTAAGTATCGAACATTGGTTGTGTGATATCAAATATATGATATAAAATATGAATATTCATGCAATCAAAACCTCTTCAGGGTGTCATGGCTTTTGGGTTTTAGTTTGGTTATTTCCTGGTTTATGTTGAAAGAATTTTTCCTCTTGTGTCTTTTGTTTTACACGCTGCCTTTGCCTCTTTCCCACCTGTGTGGTTGCAGACTAATTTCACCTGTCCCTCATTCGGGAACTATCCTTCTCATGTGTATTAAGTCAGTGTGTTTGCCCTCTTTTAGTCGTCAGGTCAGCTGCGCCTGTTTCCTTGCCCTGCATTCATTTCCTGTCTTGCCCACTGGTTTTATATTAGTTTGGTCATTTGTATTTCTTCTGTGTTTTTTGGATTTTGCCAGCCGGTTTGGTTTAACTGGATTCAGCTTTGCTTATTAAAGCCTGCTTTTTGTTCTTCAACCAGCCTGCCTGACTGTGTTGCATTTGGATCTTTTTGAACTGCTGAACACAACACAAGGATTCTTTAGATCTGAGCTACTTCTGTGCTCCAGGTCTGTTTTTGTAAACGTTCTTCAGTGTGTGGGTCCATCACCCTGCAGAAGACTTAAAAAAGCAAAAGAAAACAAATATTATTTTTAACAAAAACATGTCCATGGTAATTTTTTTATGATTCATATACTATTGAAAAACTCATCAAACCCATATTCAGTGTTGTCTATGACACAATTTAAAGTCTTGCATATCCATTAGCAATCAGCTAGCAGTAACCATGCTAGCAGATTAGCTTGGCGGTCGTGCTAGTTTGGCCTTGCAGATCCGTCGAGAGTCATCGGAAATGAATGTCCTCCTTTATCCTTGTCTGGTCGTCCACTGCCTCCTGGTCGATGACCTTTGCCCCTTTGCCAGCCGATGCTGTGACCGCTCGTGGTGTTCACAGACAGCTGATGCTGTGCTGTCCCATCACCAGTGTAATGTTACCTACAGTTGCTGCATGTGACGTTGTACAACTTGAGTTAAGACTTGTTTTGTCAAACTGCTGTTTCCCGAGTAAAGAATGAGCTTTCTACAGTGTGACTCAGAAATTAAGTGATGGGATTAAAGTCCAGTTGACAGAGTTGCTTTTGTCTTCTGGGCAAACTTGTAAAACTGTCACATCAACTTGCTTCATGTTACCATCACATGGTGGCCTTGTGTCTCCTGAGCCATTCTGATTCAAATATGCTTATTTAATTTGTGTAATGTATTCAAAGGAGTTTTGGTGAAGGCTTGTTTTTCCCCCCTTTGAAATCAATTCAAAGTCCTGGCTGTCAGAAAAATAGCCAAATGATTTTGGGTTGGAGCTAAGCCTTCTTTTGACTTTATGCATTTTCAATCTCAACCTCTAAATCTTTCACACGAACTCCTTTTCTCTCCGTCTGCCTGCCTCTGTCTCCTCTGCCTGCTTTATTTTCCTTTCTTCCATCGGTCTCCTGCCTTGAACATCATTGATTCAGCCATCTACCACAGAAAATGCCTCTGCAAAAAAAAAAAGACAAGAAGGGTTGGTAGAGACCTTGAGGGCCTATTCATACATATACAATGACAGAAGGTTCACTAAGGTCTCCTGGGTTTAATGTGTTTGTGTTTAATCCCCTCTATTTATGCAGACCATGAACAGCTTTCAAAATAAATTGTTGTGCCTGTTGTTTGCAGTTTGGTTTTGCGCTATTAGAGATGGAAAATGCTTGCCTAATGCTCCTGGTTCAGCTTTTTACCCACACAGGGAAAACTGTTAAAAGGGACTTGTTTGCTAAGGCTTACCAGTTTTGAATGGGACCAGCTTGATGGCATGTTTGCAACACCTGACGTTTATACGTCTCATTTCGCATGCTAAACATTTTACATCTGGTTTAAAGCTTCTTGTTCCTGTCATTGAAATTCAATGTTCATCCAATATTTGCTAAGATGTAAGATGCATGGTCACTGAGGAGATATACGTAACATGCATAAGACGATGTACAATCGGCTGCTGTTCTGTTGTTTCAGTGGATGAAGACTAAAATATTCGACTTAAACACGAACCGCAAACCGTGTTAATTAAAACTCCATGTGGGTATTTATCAGCAGTAATTCAGTAACAGCTGCTTCATGTGTTGTACATATGGCTTTACACCTTCATCTGAGGATCAGATCAGCTTTGTTGAACTGGTTTTCTTATCCCTGTGATGGATTTCGCTGAGGAGAGAACACCTTCATCTGTGTGTCTCAGTTGCTTCGTTGTTGAGCTTTTTGTTGGTGCTTGGATGCATATGAAACTTTAATGTTTCTGATAAACTTTGACAGCATTTGATTCGGCTCACATCCTGTGCTGAATTTCAGTGAATGAGAATCATTTCATATGAAACAGAACTGTTCACGAAACAGTTTCTGGTGGGCATTCGTAAGAGAACACGACTGCTTGAAGAGAGGGTTGAACATTTTGGGAAATATGCTGGTGTTAGTAGGGGGAGTTTGCTACCTTTTGGCAGAGACAGACCAGCTGTTTCCCCCTGTTTCTGGTCTTTATGCTAAGCTGCATTAGCTGACGGTAGCTTTATATTTAGCTTTCGAAGATGTGAGTGGTATCTGTCTTCTTTGCAATACATTTTATACGTCATAATAGATACCAGAGGAAACTGTTATGTAGATACAGATGCATGAGTTATGTATGGGTCCAGATGATGTGTCTCTGCTGGAAGAGGATCCACTATTTATTTAAGCAAGAATCAATAAACACATAATTATTTATCAGTGAGTGTATTTGAAAAGATAATGGACTGTTAAGTGGACATAATGTCCTTCCTTTAGTCACATTGTGGACAAACCTCTAACTGCTGACTGTGTTCATTCTGCTTTTTTTCGCTCTTCACTTCAGAGTGACCTCAGTTGAAGTCTAGTGTTTATAAAAAGTAATGACCCATGTGCAGTCTGTAATTCACATGAAATTCATCCCAGGGAGATTGAAGCGAATGCCGCTATCTCCAGATCTCACTGTCATCCTAAGTGTGATGAAGAGACAAAACGGGGTGACCTTTGACCCATCAACCCAAAGGCTCAAATGAGATACAGCTGGAGGGGAAGTGACATGTGATGTAGCTGTGTATAAGCTGAGGTTTAGGCTGCACAGAGGGTTAAAGATCTGTGCTTATTTAATGCTTCACTCCAAAGTCGCCCGCTGCCACGCTGACAGAAGGTTTTCCTTGAGCTGATTGGCAGCGAGGTCGGGGTTGATGGAGCTGTCCAGGGTCCTGACCTTTGGAGCTGGAGAGCAGAGGAGCATCTCTGAGCTCTCCTCAAGTCTTTATAAGACGAGCGGCACAAAGCACACAGCTATTTGAATGATTTAATAGGAGTGTAGTTGGATTTAGGTCAGTTTTTTATTCCACATACGTGCTGTTATCCCATATTCATTAAACCTGAAGTCTTCTGCTGTACACCATCCTGTTTGTTTTTGGCTGTCTTGCCTTCATCAGGCTGATGTCTGAGGCGACCAGCTTCAGGCTACGTTGGCTGTAGCAGCATAACTTGCCAGAATCTCTGACCACACTGCACTTGTATTGTGGGTAATGATGATGATAATTTGTGAAAAAAAAAATGCATGGATTAACAAAGACAACATCTCCGGCTCTGCTGTATTGATTTTGATCCTTTTTGTGGACTCATTGCCACAAAAGTTTGCACAGACATTCATGGTGATGCACATCACTCTAGCGCCACCGTGAGGTTCACACATGTGGTTTTTAGTGTAATTTGGTACACATACTCATGTCCCACTCTGGATGAACTGCAATCACTTTTATGAGCCTCTGACTTTTCATCTAGTGCCACAATCAGGCATTTCAGTTGTCCAGTACTTTAGTTTATGACCAAATACTCCAAAAACGAATAATGTTTCCACCAGCTTCAGCTGCACTTAAGTGCTAATTAGTAAATGTTAGTAAACATTACAAACATTATAGCTGCTTAACGTTATAATTGTCATTGTGAGCAAGTTAACACGCTGACATTAGCATTTAGTTGCACTGTGTGTAAGTACAGCCTCATAAAGCTTCTTGCAGTCTTGTTATCCCACACATATCCCCGTTTCCTCTGTTCTGCTGCTCAGTCTAAATTTGCATCCCTGCTCTGGACCACCGTGCTCTTGTGCTTTGCGGCGGCGGTATACTAGAATTTCCGGACAGGCGACAAAGACGGGTAGGTCCCGCGAGAGCAGCGGCGCCACAGATCTTGTGAGAACGGCCTCTATGTTGCTGCCTCCTTACAGCATTGTTCCTATTAATCAGAAAGCCATTTGTGATGCCGCATTAAACCCTTGGATGTCTAAAATGTGACAAATGATGATTACCTGGGGGAAATCGATGATGATCACCGCACTATTAATGGTCCCTTTGCAGGAGCAGCATCCATCGACGTACAATTCTAGCAAGATTCACCGGCAGAGAAGGAGCTCTAATTTAGAACTAGCTTTGTGTCAGGTGGTTCACTTAATCACCAGGGTTTGAGAAAGGGCCCCCATGAAAACAACAACAACAACAAAAAGGCTCAGATTTGCTACCTCAAGCCTCTTTTGACATCAGACAGACTGACCAAAAAGAAAACAAAACCTGCATTGTCTTATCCAGCCAGAGTGAGTCAGACTCTGCTGCAGGTATGAAAAGAGACAAATGGGAGGGGGGGCTGTATGATACTTGATAGTGTATGGATGCTGTATTATAGTGAGTCTGTTCAGGGTCAAAACGTACCCACTCATCACTTATTGCCCTTGGCCTCTCTGAGGTCAACGAGGGGCAATGAGCTCAGTGGCATTGACTGCTCCATCTGTGCAGCCATGTATTCGTCTCCTCCTCACCTCCCTCCGGGGGATAGAATCCGTATGTCACCTGCAATTCATGGTCTGCTTCTTGCATGTTCCCACATATGAATAAGTTATCATATGAGTGTGACTAGTGCTCTGAGTTGGTTAGATAAGGGCTTTAATGTTTCTGTGTGTGTGTGTGTGTGTGTGTGTGTGTGTGTGTGTGTGTGTGTTTGAGATCAGGTGTGTAGAGCACACAGGGGCCAGGGGCTGGTTTTTACTTATGCATGAGGCAGTGGTTTTCCAGCTGATCACTGATTTGATTTGCCATGTGAGATCGCTCCTGAGATCTGTCTGACTGCAAAAATCGTGCAGGAAAAGAAGAAAAAGACCCTCAAAGTGAAACATCTGTGTGTATGTGTGTCAGATCACATTTGCATCTTTATCACTGAGCATTTTTCACACTTTTTCTAGATATTTAGGTTGTTTGCTGGAGACTGTTTCTTTCATTTTTTGTTTGTTTCAGCTGCTGTCGCTGATTGTGGATATTTAACTGCACGACCTTCAGGACTCCTTCTGCTCGTGCTAGATAGGAGGATGGCTATTTGCAACGTAATCCGTGATTTCTTTGTAAATATTGAAACTAGTGCTGAACCGATAAGTCAATGAATGATTAGTGGATTGATAGAAATGTCATCGTCAACAATTTTGATAATGAATTAGTTGTTTAAACCTACATTCATTCAATTTTTTTCCACACTGAGGCAGTGCAACAAGCTGTAAACAAGTTGATTTGGCAAACGGTGGCTCATTTACATGAAGTCCAATACTTACTCTCTTCTAGCTCTGTTTTGGTCTCCACCAACTCCTGAGGGACATAACTGGCCCTTTAGCTGCCAAATACTTTGTCTGTCTGCTGTTTGGAGCTGTGCAGGTGGTGTACAGTGGCTTTATCAGAGCTATTTGCTGTGGTTAAGTTAAGTGTGAGGCCATAAAACCAAAACAATGAGCTTGAAGACACAAAATTGCACAAATTGGACAATTGAGCAACCCCTTACACGACACACATAATCCATTGATCTATTGTTAAGCCACTTTATGTACTTTGATTTAAGCATAAACATCAATTATTCTCTTTCTTCAGCTCTCTCAAATATGAATTTTCACTCTAAATGGAATACCTTTGGCTTTTGGACCATCTGTTGGACAGAACAAGTCATGTGAAGTCAACTTGGACATTTAATAGACTGAGTGAAAGCGTCCTGTGCTGTTTTCTTGTAAACAAAGTTGTTCTATACATTCAGTGCTACTCAAAATGTGTTTTCGAACCTTCATTGTTAACGTCCATGTTTACTTGCTGGCTGTTCATTTCTTCCCTGTTTTTGCTGCTGCTCTGTTGCATTTCTTGGTACATTACTGCCACCTGTAGGTCAGTGGAATAGCATTAAACCATTGGCATGAATGTGTGTCACATCAAAGGGAAAAATTTCACAGGGTATCTTTAATCAGAAAAAAAAAGTATAAATAAATCAATAGTGAAAATAATTGTTAGCTGCAGTGCAATTAAAACCATGAGTGTGATGGTTAAGTTAATCTAAATATAATATAACATCTGTGCGTGTGTGTCTTCTTGCTGGTTGTTGTGTTGCTGAATAACGCTGAGTGGCTGAACACCAATGAGGGGGTGCTGGAGGTGTTAAAGAGGTTAGGAGAGACTCTCATTGCCCCTCCACAACACAATCACTGGGCCAGAAGAAGACTGTGTGTGAGAGAACAAACAGAGACTGTGTGTGAATTTACAGTGTGAGTGTTTGTGTGCGACAAAGGGTGAGAGCCGGAGACAGAAAGGGAGGAGGAGATAAAGAGAGAAATAGGTATAAGAGAGAGGGAGGAGATGAGGGGATGGGGAGAAAGAAGGAAGAGAGGTGGCAGGCAATAAAGCGCCCCATCAATCTGGTAAATGAGTGTCCTTCCAGCAGAGGGTACTCGGAGAAATGCTGCCTGCTTCGTGTTCATCAGTCACAGGTTTAGCACTTATCCGCGCGATCTCACCCTCCGCTGCGACACTGCCTTATCGAAGAAAGTAGCAATTGAACAAATGCTTGGTCTGCCAATCACTCTCTGCCAGTCACTCTGCCAATTAGACCCCATTTACTTACAGTATGAACCTGTCCTCCCGCTACCTTGAAGGATCGTGCCAGCATTAGTGAGGTTCTTGCGTAAGTGATCAGCCCATGCGACTGAGGCCATCTGTGTGTATTTATTATACTTCGTAGGTGTTCATACATGGTGGCTTCTGTTGACCGCAGTCTGCGCAAGAAGCATCAACAATCCTCTAAAGTCTGTTTATATCTGCATTGATTTCTCAGGGGATTTCTTCTGTTGCCGGTAGTTGAAAGCATGGTTGACATTCTTTTTGTGAAAGTGCTGTATGTATAAAAAAAGTTATTAGCCTTTTTCTACAGTGTCTCTGTCAAGTGTGAGCAACACTGATTCTCCAGCAAAGGTCTCATTCGGGTCAAACGGCTCATAATAAAGCCGCACTAATCAATATTTTTATTAACACTGGATTAAATTACTATGTGGAATTTGGCCTTGACAGGCAGCTGTTTTCAGTGAACAAGCTTTGATAATCGACTAGCTGGTGAACTTAATGGAGCCTTTAGAAGGTAAATGTTTTCCCTGAAAACCATGTTCTGTATGAAACATGGATGTAGTCTCCGTGACGTCACCCATAGGTTTCTGAAGGGCTGTTATGACGTTCAGTGGCTCTGGTCGTCGCCATCTTGGCAGTGAGTCTGTTAAACTCCCGGCTGATCCAAAATGAACGAGGTGGAGCCGAGGCGGGCTGAATGAAGCCTGGTTGCTGAACCCTCGCGGCGAGCTGTCACTCAAAGTGTCCATGCCCATAATTATGCATAATTTTAAGCCTTAATATGATTTAAACAAGTGAGTTATATATAAATTCACCTCCAGCACAGTTGTCATGAAAGGAGCTAAAGAATACCTGAATGTAAACATGTTTATTTCTGCTGTAAAACTGGCCATTTTAATATGGGGTCTACGGAGATTGACTGCCTTTTGGACTCCCTATCTTGTCTGTTTAGCTACTAAATACTCTAAAATGTTCACTGGTCAGTCGCTTACTGTGTCTGTCTACTGTTTGGTGGTGGGCTGGAAGAATATAGTGGGTTTTTAGAGATTTTTTTGCTAAAACTGCTGCCTGTTGTGGCCAAAAACGGTGCTATGAGAGCAGTGAGAGAGAAGCAAACACTTTTGAAAGTTCCTATAAGTCAGTGGTAATTCTGTGTTTCTCATCAATTTGAAGAACCCCTTTGACAGACTTACAGTCATGTGATCCATTGCTGATATATATTGATCCTACCCTCTGTAAGGAAAGAAGTTATAATGGCAGTAGAGACAGTGAACCACAGTGTACATAAATCTGCTACGAAGGGAGCAGAAGGCGCACAAGTGTGGCCGCAGATTGATAACTTTGATGGAAACTCTCTGAGAAGCTTCAGATGCACATTTGGAGAGTTTTTTAGTGGCATTCTTTGCTAAATAAAATCGTCTGCATGTTTGGAAGCTTTTGTAAATTATTTTTGTTCAGAGCAAAGCAGCATGCCGTTGTCAAGGCCGAGCTTTGTTGGAGGAATTGCTTTGTGATGATATGATGCTTGGAGCGTAAAGCGAGCCAAGCATTTGTCATTGTTGTCACGAGTATTGTGACTCGACCACACAATCCCATGGCTGTTAGCGGTGGTGACAATGTGAGAATCAGTAATACACTTCTGAGATGAATGTTAAGACTCTGTTCTGTGCTCACACAATCATGTGAACGCTTGCTATCAGTGTCAGTCATAGAGTCACAGAGAAAGACATCATACACAGATTAGAGTTTAATGAATGGGGGATGTGGATGTTCATGTCTGCGTGTTTTGTGTTCTAATATCAGCTTTCTGGAAGTGTACAATATCTGGTTCATGGTATTGCTTGTCAGTCAGGACAATTTCAACTGCTATATATCTACTGTCTTTTCTTTTACCACCGATATAAAAAAGTGATTCAGTGTACTTAACGGTGCACAAAAATTGAATGAATGTATCAAAAATCTCATTTTCTGTCTCCTGGAGAACTTGAAAAAATGTCCCTCTGGCAAGTCCAATGAATAGTAAGAGATATGCTTACCGAGTTCTCTTTCACAAACATGATATGATGTTCTTTCTGTCCAAGAGCAACCCTGGACTGTCCCCGGACAACAAAATACAGAACACACAGCCGATAGGAAGAATCGTTCTTAATTTGTAATTCTTGGAATAATGAAACGAATGGCTGTTAAACAAGTGTTGCAGACTGAACAGGAAGTATATCAAAGAAAAGATACTACAATAAAAAATGGAATGAAACCACAAAAAAACAGCTGCTGTAACATTCTGTATACACTTATCGAGGCTTCCTGTAGCTCTTGATGTTACACGAAGTGTCGTTGTGACTCCACAGAATGCAAAGCAAACACTCTAATCATCAGGACACCGTGGTACCAGCAGCTTTAACAGTAGAGAAAATATAAAACTGCACAAACTTACTGACCTTACACTGACCTTACACTGACCTATGAAGGTTACACTGATGGGTGTTTAGACACGTTCAGCGAGGATCAAACGAAACTTCTTCAATCACTGAGTGACGTCAGCTCACGCAGATGCCCGGGCTCGCTCAAAATGTTTCACTGATAACGGTAATTTACTCGTCGCCGTGATTGCTTTTCATAATTGCTGTGATCCTGTGGCCCACACACCTATCCTCAGCTCACAGCTCTGCATCTGCCCAGCAGCAGGCTGAGGGAGACAAGAGCACCCAGGAGACGGGCCCAGCTCAGCGCTGTCTGACACTGTCAAACAGTCCCACAGGGATGGACTCTCACTTCAATTCTGCTTTCCTTTTAAAAGCTGCTCCACTGGGCCATCTGGGTGCAGATGAAGCGAGCGAAACTTCTGCTGCGGCCTGTGGTCCCTTCAACATCTGTCAGATCTCTAAGTCCGAGTGAAATTGCCTTTTTTTGTCAGCTACAGCGTTCATACCTGTCATCTCTGTAAAGCACCTTCACTTTGTTCTCTTTTGAGAATAAAACAGGAACCAAAAGGAAGACATTGATGTTTTATCTTTTTTGGTTTCATTATGGCACCCCATATTTTTGCATTAATTTGCTGGAATACTGTTAGCCGTCCGTCTGCTTGGTTGAAGCACCTGTTTCCATACAGTACGAATGTCAGTTTTAACTGTTAATCTGCAAACCAGTGAGGATATTTTTGACAGGTTACACATGTCTACACTAGCTAGCATTCTGAGGTAAGAAAATGAAGCACGTTAAACAAAGCTTGGTGTGGGAGCATTAAGAGCTAGCGCCTGGCCGCCGTGTCCAAGAATGGCCAGCAGCCAGGGCATCACGTTGCTGCAAGCCGGCAGGAGAAAGTGTGATGCACGCCAGTCGAGGCCATCACCCAGTTGGTTTATGATCGAGACCAATATGCTCCCAATCAGTGTGATAGAGGCCAAGGGATTCAAAGAGCTAATTTGGTACCCTGAGTACATTATGCCATCCAGAGCTACTGTGACTAAACACATTGAAAAACAGTTTGAGGAGAAGGATGAGCTAAAAGCAAACCAAAAATGACATCCCTACCATACAGTCAAATCTTTGCATACACCAGTAATGTCAGGGTTCTATCATAGGCAGACAGCAGCTTCCTACACACTGAACAACAGCCCACATTAGCGTTCCTGCTAAGCTCTCCTTCTGATCTGACTTCTAAACATGAACACGAGCGACTGAACACACATTCAGAGGCGAGAAGTGCACTGCTATCAGTTTGCATTTTGACGCTGGTGTGGTATTTGTCTGTGTGTTCAGGAATATGAGACAGTGTGTTCACTGCGGGTACAGAACGCAGATTTTGAGGTGGAGTTATTAATAAGTCAATGAGGTCATGGTGAGTGCATGCATACCTTATGGCTCCTTGCCAACATTTTGAGACTGCTGCTTGTGATTAACTTTTCCTGGCTTTAGTTTTTAATAAAGTGCTTAGTGCTAATAACTATTATTAATCTTTTTAACTTACAACCATCAGTGCGTTTGTGCGTTATTTGATGTGTCTCTGAGTAACATTTGACAGACTGCACTCTTTTAGTGCCTGAGGTGGCAGAAGTGATCGCTTGACTAGAGAATTTCTTGGCCAGAAGAAGTTTTTGCGCCTTTGGACAGTCGCATTGCCACAGTAACAGCCTGTATGCTTATGGGTAATGTAGTGTTTGACATACAATTTCATGGAATTTCTTGGAGACAGAGTTGCAGTATTAGTATACATACAGTATTTGTGTATAGCAGATGGTCATAACATACTCGACTGTGGTTTGAGTATGCAAAGAAGTTTTTTAGTATAATTCCTGCTCAGTCTTTACACTGGGAGAGAATACCTTCCAGACCTTGCAGCAGCAATCCCCATATGTACTTAATATTGTTGACTACGGATTTAAGATGCCACACTGTTTGCAAATGAAGAGTGAAACCGTAATTATTATTTCATGCCTTAATTCTATTCTATTCTCTTCTATTCTCAAAGCCTTGATTATGGAGGGCTTTTCTTTTTTAATGAAACAGCCCTTCCCTTCGTCGCTGGGGAAGTTAAATATGTAGATGCTCTACTGTACTATAATCCCAGTGTGTTGGCAAGCACATCATGAGCTGTGAATATATATATATAACTGAGAATGAGGATGAGTCAAGCTGGTGTGTGACACAGTTTGGATTACATTTGCAGGTTCGGTCTTCTGCTCTTGCCCATGCGGTGTGTCTATCCACTGAAATCTATCATGAGAATGAAAAACAATGTGATCCTGGGTACATTTATATGTTGTTTAATATGCCTCCTTCCTCCAAGTAGCAGGGAAGAAAGAGGAAGCTGCAAGAAGCTTGAAATATAACATCTAAGCCCACAGAAAGATGTTCTATTTTCACTTTGCTCGCTCCATAGGCTTAGCCACTCAGTTGCAAGATGACAGCATAGTCAAGGATAAATTAGTCTGACACTGCGCTGGCTAAATGCTGCCCATCATACCCGACTTGGTTGCTGCCGTTGATCCACATTTGCTCTGCTTCATGTCCCTTGGTGTCAAGAAACACGTTGGATCACAGACCAGCTGGAGAGCACTGACTGATCAGCTTTGTCAGCAGTGAGATGGCAGCGGCAGCAATGGAAATACTCGCAGCACTCTCCCAAGATGGAGCTACTGTGCGTCATCTGTGAGACATGCACTGCCCGTGTTGGCAAGGCAGAGTATTCAGTGTCTACCTCCAGTCCATCATCACATCGCACAAACTGTGTGCTAATGGGTGTCGACAGGGTGTACTTGACATTATCTGAGAATTTGTGGTAGATGATGGTTGGAGCTTCTGTCAATCAGGGCTCACATTGTCACATTTGATCAGATAAGTTCCAAACTACACTGTTTGCAAGGACGTCCCCCATTAAATAATGTACTAGCTTGACTTCGAGACAGGCTGTGCGAGATGCTTGGTGACTTGTCAGCTCATCACATCTCTGGCAGACGACAAGAAGCTGGTGGAATATCTCAAGCAGATGTTCGTTATGACACAACCTGGTGTCCCTCATCGTGAGGTAGAAAATGATTTGACCAGGTATGTTTCTGTTGCACAGCCCTGGCCGTAGTCATTGTTCGGGTATGACACGACCACCATCAACACAAGGACAGGGATCCCAGAGCATCCCTCTGCCTTACAGGCAAATAATCCAGCATCTTAAAGGAGAGGGAGATGAAATATCATGTTGCTTTGACAGCCACATCCTCCAAACAGCCTCTTCCTGGTCCAGAAGTCAGAGCATAGTGTTAATGGCTAAAAGCAAGTGCAGTACCATGGCCTTGGTCATTGTGTCTCTCTCTAGCCCCAAACGTGTCCCAGCCTCAGCTCAGCTGGCAGAGCTAGCTTGCCCTATGACCAATGCTCCCCCTGCTGACTCTCCACAGCCTGCAGGGTCCCCACAGTATCACCAGCCTGCTCTCACAGTCAGTGAAAAATCAGGCCTCTCTCGTCCACCAGTGGCAGTGACTCTGTTCAAAAATGTTTTTTTTACCATTTAGATTTGCAAAATGTTCGTGTTACTTTGACAGTTTTTTTCCCTTCTCTGACAGACTGCACTTGTCTTAGTGCTCAGCTCCATTGGCACTATGCTCTTACAGATGGACGTCTGAAAGGTGAATTCAGCATTCAAACTTTATGAAATTCCTGAGTTTAACTTCCACTAAATTAAGAAAGGCCAACAAGATTTCCATGTTGCAGGAACCTGAGGACAAAATCTCACTCCATAGTCTGGAAAGGTTGAACATTTACTTTCAGGCTTTTCAGGGCACCTTCAGTGACACCTAAAGGAGACATGAATACCTTTGGAATTGGATATTATTATCTTACTAAACATGCTGCCTCTGGAAATGGGCAGTAGAAGATATTCACAGAGAAGAGGCCATTTTCCTCTTGTGTCCCTGGAACATGAAAGAGGCTGATGTGCAGATAATTTATTGGTATAGCTTTACAATTTTAAAGTGATGCATAGGCTCGGGGGTTGGAGTACAGATCTGCTCTCCCCCTGTGGGGAGGGGGAGGAGGAATCATTTGTTAGCTGGATGGTACCTTGGCCTCGGTTGAGGAATGGGTGCGCTGTCGCAGTCGGTTTCGCTGGTGGTTGTGACAATAGTTCAGAGCATGTTGACTTATTTTGATTTTTAGTTGTGGTTCAGTATTAAAAATAGGTTCATAATATGCTTCATGTTTTTGGATTTTGCTCTTGATTTAATCCAGAATTAATGACTGATTAACGGCACTGTCCTCTGTCTCACCGTGTTGAGACCAAACTGCACTGTATTCAGTACTAACAGTTATAAATGTGATGCTGTGGCTTCCTCTGATCCTATTACTTTCGATGCTGGCTAAACAAGCTTTGATGTTCACTCTAATTAGACCACTTTGCAGCGCTTTTTAGAAAAAAAAGAGTATCTGCGCATATTTAATATGACCTTGGTGTAATCCTCACAACAGCCTCTGCTGCTGTTTAAGTGTGGCTCTTAATGGACAGATACGCTCCTCCTCCAGCCCTCTGCTCTACCCTGCCTGACCACTGCTGCTGCAGTTGAACCCTCCGCCTGGTCATGTGTAGTACGCGCTGAATCCTAAATCCTCATACTGTTGGATGCTCTAATCCCTTCACATTACAGAGAGCAAAACAGCATATTAATTTCATTTTGTTTTCTAGTGCTGGGGCCAATTTGAGTAGCTAGGGACAGCTGCTGTGCGGCTGGCCTGATCCTGCCTCCCATAGGATTTACGTGGGACCATCTCTCTGAGAAATCCGTTTAATATGACACCCCGGGCTGGAATATGATGTAACTGAAGCTGTTGTGGTTTATGGTAATGCAGCTGCAAACCCAGATGCAGCAATATGTTGCTCTTTGTATCTGAATAATTACACAGTAGGTCAACTTTCAGGACATGTGTTTTTTGTTTTTTGTTTTTAGATTATCCTTATTTTTAGAACAAATGTTGTCCAGATTGGGATTGTGTTAATTGTCATCAGGAATGCAAACAATGCAGAAAAATCACACACTCAGTGGACACAAGCGAACGCGATCATTATTTTAATGTACGTGTGTCTGAATGATTTAAGGCCACTGTCCTTTTCCACGTTGGACAAAGTCCAGTCCCCCCTCTGGGCTCAGATAGCATTGAAAGAGATAAACCACGCACAGCTCACAATCAGGATAGATTTAATCCAGCCTGCAAAGAATTAACCCCAATAGTTTGAAAATGGGTTAGAAATGCAAGATACAGTTGTGCAGAGCAGGATGTCAGACAGCAGATTAGTTTAAAACTCAAACAAAGCTCAAACAAAGCAATTGTACTACTTCCTATTGCATAGCATTGTCTGTTTTGCCTCTTCTGTTTCCAGAGTAGACTGAAGCGTTTCCTCTCTAAGCCCGAGCCCCCGGGACTATTAAAGCTTTGACAGCATTTTAAACGAGTGCTGGTGGAGGATTCACCCTGGCAGCTACTAACCAATAGCATGCAATAATTCCCTGGGGCCCAGGAGCTGTGTTGAATGTATGGGTAGCGTGTTTTAACAGTGTAGACACTGGGCTGTGCATGCTTAGGATGCATGACACAACAGCACATGACTGCAGAGGTTAACGTGTAACACGCAGCTTATTGGGTGCTCTATGTCTTGTTTCGCCTGAGACCAGTACAGTGTCAAAGTCATTTTGTCAGGGATTGAAGTTCACAGCTCACTCCACCCACCCTACAGCTTCTGCTGCAGTTCTGCTTTATGAGCACAGTAATAATGCACACATTCAGCATCAGGTCATTTTTTTTCAGACCTAGAAACATGCTCTTTGGCCTGTTCTCTTATTAATAGTCTAATCTTACTCACAAGCGATGGTAATGATTTATTTACGTTATTGCGTGGCCAGCAAATATTAGGATTACATCCTTTTTTAGTTTTTAATTAAATCCATAAATGTTAACCCTTCTGTTGAGCGCCATGCCATGCATTCAATCTTGCAGAGTCACTGAACTGGATCGCTGTGGTCAGGCAGCGCTGAAGTGCTGGCACAAGATGTTACCAAAAGAAAACATGCAGAAAGGAACCAGCAGCAGTACAGTGAGGATGGTAAATGGCCCAAGGGAAATGTGCAACCTCTCTCTCTAATTACACTTCAGTGCGTGCAGTGGTGAACGAGGGAGAGCGGTGCACTGGGATCGCTTTAATGGGCAAAGCACTGATGAGAATCCTATGAACGCCAAATGCTCCTAGCTCTGAATATTTCAGCAGCCGTCACATTTTGAGAGCTGCATCCCCCACGTTCAACAATGTGAAAGGAAGATGCTTTCAGATTTTGGAAGGCGTGCTTGCATGCCATCAACAAAGTTCCCTCAGTTCCCTGACAAGCCAGTCAGCGGATGCGATAAGCAGGTGTTTTGGATAGCTTCTACCTACAGTAAATACAGGGGAGCGGTGTGAAAGCTGTCAGCTGCTCTAGCTTGTGCTGTACTGTAAAGTCCCCCATCTGCATGACTACCCATCTTTGCTGTTGTCTTACCATACTACAATATACTCAAAACACACAGCCTGAAGGCCCACATTATTAACAGTCTGGTCTTCAGGTCAAATCAATAACATCTAGTAAATGCTTCAAACATGAGCTGGATTCATTAATGCTAAAATGCTAAAACATCTGAAGAAACTGTGAACATCCTCAGGTCTACTGTAGACATAAAGAATAAAGAGATTTGAAACCTTATTACCCATTGCATTACAATGGAGTACAGTTTTCCTGCGTGTAGTTAATTCCTTCTTCTAACCATTTTAACAGCCTCTGCCTCTTCCTTTAATGTGATTGACCAACATTTGGCAGTTACGTTCCTTCTGCAGAGAGAAATGTCAAAGTGATGCAGCCTCTTGGGTGTATTAATGATGTCTGAGTGAATGGTTTGTTGGATTTATAGGCTACACATACACGATCAGAATCAATATGTTTCATCTTTGCATCTTCAGTTTTCATCTTAGAGGACACGTAATGGTCTGAAAATCCTTGAAAAAAAAAAAAAGCATTTGGCAAAACGTCTTATTGTGTAACTCACATGGTTACATGTGATGTTCATCCCCTGGTTATAGTCTTGGCTTTCTCAGCAACAGAGAAAGAGAAGAGAGGGAGGAGGGTGTTTTCTTTAGTGTAATGGGTGTACATGTATTGTTCTTGCCTGTTTTGGTCAAGTTAAAGGAATAGTTAAAGAAATATGCTTATTTTCTTTCCAGCAGAGAGTTAAATGAGAAGATTGATACCACTCGCATGTCTATAACGTAAATATGAATCTATGACATGCATCAGCTTAGCAACAGGGCTAATTAGCACAAAAACATCATTCTTTTCTGTATATGTCTTAAAATAAGGAGAATCAGTGCAATAAGTCTGCATTGAGGATTTCTAAGAATTTGATTTTTGTTTTTTGTTTTTACCTCCAATTATGGATTCTCCTTAAACCTTTTAAGTAACAGATCACATAATACATAATTTTCCTAAATGTCATCAGCATTTGATGAACATTTTGTTCAACATTTTGGGAAATACGTTGTTTTTTGCAGGAGAGTTACATGAGAAGATTGATACTGTTCTCATATTTGTCTGTTAAATAGAAGGTGACAGGCAGCAGCCCATTAGCTTAGCTTATCAATAAATAAACAATGGGGAAACAGCTAGCCTGGTCCCTCCCAAAGGTAATAAAATCCACCTCTATAGCTCACAAATGAACACATTTTATCATGTTTATTTAGTAAGTACCAATACTGAAGTGTAAAAATTGCAATTGGACGATGCTGGCTAAACAAGCTTTGATGCTCGCTCTAATTGGACAGTCCCAGGCTAGCTCTGCCCCCCTGTTTCCAGTCTTTATGCTAAGCTAAACTATTGGCTGTAACCTGTTACATATTTAATAGAGAGATGTGAGACTGGCATCAATCTTCTCTTCTAACTCTCTGCCAAAAAACAAAGAGGCATAGTTCCCAAAATGCTGGTGACACTTAGATAAATTATGTATTATGTGATGTGTCATTAAAAAGGCTTGTGGAGATTCCATTATTGAAGGTTAAAAAAAATCAAAATAATAATAATAATAAAATTCATAAAAATCCAATTGAGCCATGTTGCTCATGCTTGTCTCGGGCGGGAGAGAATAACGTTTGCAGCAGTAGAGAACAACACTTGCTTTATCCACAGGAAGCCCCGGTGACATAACTTTGTGACTGAAACAAGCTATTAGTGGATTCGCACCAGACAGTGGGGATAACGGATGGCTCATCTAAAGTGTTAATACTGGAAACATGCACATTGTACTTGTTGTAGCTCGGAGGACGAGAGATAAAGCTTCACTGGTTGTCATGCATTTTATTTGATGAATCTGAAATTAGTCTACATCAAGATAGCAATTGGTGCAGAGTTTTAAAAAATGCACACTTTATACAGTCTGTAGTGTAAATGTAGTGCACATGTGGCTGAAGGAGAGTGGATGACTGGGAGAAGCAATGATTAAAAAAGGTGATTATTAAAGAGACTGCAAAAGCCAATACCCAGCAGCTGTATATTCACCCTTAGAACCAGGAGCGAGACCCAGATCGATGGCGCTCTCTTTCTTTCTTCTGGAGGGGAAGCGCACAGCTACAGGAGACATTTATTACAGGCCTGCTCGGTGGCTCTGTGGGACACAGCCCAGCGACTCCTAGTTCTGCTTGTTAGCAAGCCCTGTGTAGATCTAACAGGGGCTGTATGTCAGCGCTGGACTACGTGACATCACCTCCCAATGGGCCAATGAAATTGCTGCTACTTTGACAAAGTAGCAGCAATTTCACAGGCCCTGTGAGGATGATTGTTTTGTCAAAGTACATTTATGTGAGAGACCTATCCCCATTTGTTAGGTTTTAAACCTCTGTTCAGAAATCAGCCCAAAAATGTATTCATTATTCATTCGCTATGTTTGCAGTATTTTCAGTTTTTATTTTACCAAAAGAAACTCAGAAAGCATCATTAAAGAGGCTTCGTCTTAGTTTGACTTAATGAAGTCAGCGCTTGAAGGGAGGCTGATTCCACATCCTATTAATGAAGTCTGCAGTACAGGATTCATACTGTATACTACAGTATAATGCTGTAAAATATTCAAGTTTATTTTCACTCTTTTCAAACTCTTCAGTTAGGAAACATTTACTCACTATTTTGTATGAGCTTGTATTAATGGAGCTGATTTTTATTGAAGTATTGACAATAAATTAATGTATTCAAGACTAAGCAAAAGACAATTTCATGGCTGTTAATCACAATGATCTTGTGAGCGACTGAATTTGGTAATTGATTCATGTTCTGTGGCTCGTGTATAATTGATTTCAGCTTTTTATTTTGAACAGAATATCGCTATTTAATGCAGTTAAATTACAAAAATGGAGCATCACAGGATATTGCAGCAGGAAGGGATTAAAAATACGGTGCCTAATTTTACACCCTCGCCCAGACAACAGACAGCGTGTCAAGCTTGTCCTCTGTGTTTTTATCAGTTCGTCTGGAGTGCCCTAATTATCAAAAACATCTCTACCTTGACAGCTGAAAATCTGATGCATAACTTAAAAGACACTATAAATATTATTTTGTCCCACTGGGCTTTTTTTTTTTTTTTTTGTCAGAGCAAGCGCTAGAAACAACATTGCATAACTACAAAGTACTTGGAAAGTCTCAAACGTCTTCCAACAATGAAAATTATTCCACTTGCAAAGCTGCAGCCTCGATAACATTTGTGCTTGTTTATTGTTTGTCATCTGGCTTTGATTTTCCTACACAATAACGTGTGAAAGCAGCGTTTCGTAGGAGCCAAAGTAAAAGTCCCGGATCTCAGGCAGTCACATAAGCACATACACACCGTGTACAGTAATAGCCTGTATAATAGAACTGCCTTCCTGTAATAAATGAGGGGGTGGTTTGACCATCAGAAAACCCCTATATGATTCAAATTTCAGTTCTGAAGCAGTATTTTTTGTGATGGACGTATGAGTCAGTCAATCTTCAGACAGAAACATGCAGATTTATCAACCTTTGTGTTTTAAATTTGTTTTAATCTCTGAATCAGGATGCCAAACCCCAGAGTAGGAGAGGACGTTATGAGAGAGTTGATAATGACCAAATTTACACTATAGTAACTGTGTGGTGGACTATAATATATTAACCGTGGCTTTAAATAGGCACACTCTCAATGTCAGTGAAAACAAACTTGATGACTCAGCTGGATTCCTTGAGTCACGTGATGGGATATATAAAATACAAGAAGTGTATTTTATGTACCGTGCGTGCACAGTTGCCAGTTTTCATATGTACCTGAGAGCAGCCTTGACTGCAGCACACTCCCTCTGACCCACTCTGACTCTCCATGGAAAAAAGAAAGTTTTCCTTGTTCCAGATGTTAAATCTTGAGACATCACTAAGCTTTTAAGAGGCCCAAGTGGATCAGCCTTCTAGTTTTGTTCTCCTCATTAACACTGTAGTGTAGCATAAGGGGAATGGGTCATGATTCTTTGATCTGCTCTAGTTTATAAAAAGACATTAGTTGTTATGTGATTTGTCACTGGGCGAGGTTGGTTACACACAGTCGATGGACGAAACATTTACACATATACAGTCAAATATCTAACTAAAACTAGAGGATAAATGATTTCTATTTACATTATTTTAAAAGAATATTCACAGTAGTTGCTTTTTATATCAGATCGGATCTGTCACCACACTGTTAATCGTGATGTTAAAGTAGAGATATTTGGTTTCTAAAAGTAGTGAATAATGTTCTAATAAGCCTACTTTAATTTCACACCCACATACATTGATTTATCACATTACTTTCTATGTGTTGGAGCAAGACTTTTAATTTTGTTTTGATGTCAGTCTTTTTGCTCAGTGCTTTCACATCTTCACATGCACTTTCAGGAGTGTCAGGTGTGTTTTGTGATGCGCCACATAAGTCAACCACAACAAGGTTACTCCTGTCAAAGCTCATTTACCATTATGTTAAATGGTGATGGTCGTTCTCCATCAATCAAATGCTGGCATGAGTTTTTGCCCTCCAAATGACCCTCAGAAGACCGGAATACACGAACATCTGTAAGATCGCCCCCTGCATTACATAAGTGGACTACAGCTCTAACCAATGTGGCACTTATGAGAGCGTTTGAAGTTACGCTTTGAATGATGCAGGTACGGCTCACGTGTAGCTGCTGCTGAAAGAGATGTAACACTCCTGCCGCTGTGTGAATGTGCAAGATTGTCTGAGATAATTCCCACAGCCAGTTATTGCTTCCCTGTGCTGTGTGTGTGTGAAGCAGAGACATATTTGCTAACATCACACACGGTCCAAGGATTCGTTCACCTTGTAATTATGCAGGAGCCTGCTGGCCACCATCACACAGACAGACAGATGCACTGAACCTGTGACAGAATTACATGAACTGTGAACGTTATTTCTTTCTCATCTTGCCCCCGTGATGCTCAACACTTGACAGGGTTTCGTTGGTGCGGTGGACGGGTGGGTGGGCGGTTAGCACGTTTCTGTGTGTGTCAGTGTGTGTTGGTGTGTGAGTGTGTAGGTGTGTGTCAGTTTGTCAGCAGTGGCGCCTACAGGACGTGAACACGTGGGAATACAGTCAGCTCGGGTGGATGAATTACAGCAGGCTGCGCTGTTGTAAACGCTGGTGTATTTGTCAGCGCACCACTGTGCCCGTCCAGGAACACTGACTCAGATCAGTGGCTGCTCTCACACTGTAGAGAGTGTATGGGAGGTCAGAGAGACGTAAGAAGTGGCAAGCCAACACGGTGGAATGAAAATGTGTGCAGTTAACATTCCACATTCAGCTCCCAGGCAAGATTTCATGCTTGCTGTGGGAGCAGGTTCTTACCATTGACTGATCAGTGAGTCACTCCACTGTGATACAGACAGCATCTGTTAGAGCGAATTTAATGCAGCATGGATTTCTGCTGTGTGAATTATGAGTTTTCATAACCTTGATGCAACATTACTGTCTGTTCATAGTCAGCTTTGAGAATGAGTATGACTGTTATAAAAGAAGCCGAGACAGTCGCCCTAAAATATCTGTTTCCCTCATTTGCTCTGCACTTTGTTCGTGTTTCTGTGCTCGTGGTGAGCAGCCAGGCCACCATGTTTGCCTTTATCGCAGAGATAAATCACATACGGTGGATGGCAAAAAGAATTAATGGCTTTGTTAAGATTCATTTCTGTGGTTGCATTGGAAACTGTAAGACCAGGAGGCCATAATAGATTTAGCTTTATTCCTTAGAAGCGGTGAGAAAATGTCCATTAGTGATGTATCAGAGCTGCCAGCCCCTCTCAGCTATCTGGTGATCTATTTTTTAAATTTTACTTAGAACAATGAGCTCTTCTAATAAAATAAAATGAATATATACATAGTTATAGAAATTAACAGTTAAATAATGTTTTATCAGAGTGGATTCAGCGTTTATCTCCGCTTGTATTGCATACAGATGGCACTATATCTCTGCCATCGTGTCTATGAAATATGTTGCCCCAGAATTCTTCAGTTTTCAGTGAGCATTAGGCAAGACTTATTGTTCCCAGTTTATCCCACAGTAAGTGGATTTGAGAGGATGGCGAAGAACCAAAAATGATTTGTAGAAATGAGGGTTCATTTCCTGCTTTGGAATAAATATCGCTCCTAAAACATAAAGCTCATTTACATGCATGAGTCACAGCATCGTTGTCCTATGCATTGTCAGCAGAGCAGCTCCAGGCCGTGCATCACTGTGGTGGTTTAGATTGGGCCTCTGGCTATCCGCTGTGGTGGAACAGTTCGTGCAGTAAACTGAATAGGCTGTCCTTTTCAATTAGACAAATGTGTCATTTTGTCTGTCTTCTTCGTGGCGGCATGATGGAGACAATAAATCAAAGAAAAACTGAGTAAGCGTATGTTGTTCATCTTAAGAATCAAACCACTTGAATCATAACTTAGTAATTATATTTTATGATGCAGGAGCATTGTTTTAATGTTTCATACACATGTGATTTATTAAACCTAGACATATTTATTTGGAAATGTATTTTAAGACCCAAATACAATATTTATGTGTGTGTTTTCCCTCAAACCCTAACAATGTCCCTTGTGCACTTGCTGCTGGTGCTCCACCTGGTGGTTTGTTGTGTTAAGCAAACTTATATGAGAACTCACTGTAGAGGACAATAGCTCTGTTCTGCACATTTCTGGCTGTGTTATGCCGACACACGGCAGAGACAGTCTAAAATGTCTTTTTTTTTTTTTTTTTTTTACCTCAATTACTATTCTACAAATTCAAGGACACACCAAGTGAAACACTTCTAAATGGGCTCTAACTCTAATGTTTTCATTAACTTTAAGTATTGATGTGCAGAACTCTCCCTCCGAGCCTTTAAATTGCACGCAAATGACTGTTTTACTGTTGTGCACTATTAACTTTAATCTCTATAAAGGGACAAACACTGGTACATTTTTATTAAACATTCCTGAGAGAACTGGCCACTAAACTAGGATAAAAACTGTGGTTAATCAGAGGAAATAGCTAAGATGTGACGGGAATATGCCCAGAAGAGTTGACACAGTTTTAAAAGTTTTACTACTACAGTACACTCAACTATCCTAAATAGGAACACTAGTCAGAGATCTCTCCTCAGACGACTTGAATTCCATGTGTTAGATCATTTCTGTATCTCTCTGTGTGTTGCAGGATGTAGTCAGTAGACCAGCGCTGATTGGAGACATGTTCTAAGGACGACATCTCAGCCACCATGAAAGGGTTAGGAGCCAACCGCAGTCGTCACCTGTCTGACTCGTGTGAACCAGCGGGATGTCCCCAGAAGCCTCTCTGTCCTTTGACCTCTGACCCTCACAGCTCCTTTCTGTTGAGCCCCACCATAAACCACTATGGCACCCTGGATCCCCATCTCCACCAGTGCCCTCCCACCAGCCCCACCACCTTGACCCCTGACTGCTTGCTGCCTTTCAGCCAGATGACCAACAGCAGCACCTTCCCTCGGCTGCACTTCACCTCTCAGACTGACCAGGTTGACTGCTCGCAGGCCTGTATGGCTGGTGGTGGTGGAGTTGGACAGGGCAGCAGGGCAGGCACAATATCCAACTCTTTGTCTATGGGAATGGGCTTGGGTCTGGGTCTTACTGGTGCTCCTATGATCACCAGTGGATCAGCTACAATCTCCTCTGCAGCAGCAGCCAAGATGAATCGGTTACCCTCCAACCTTTTGGATCAGCTAGAGAGGCACCTGCCCCTGCAGCGTGATGGTTTTAGTACGCTGCAGTTTCATCGAGGACGTATGTCGAAGCAACGCAGTGAGAGCCCAGGACGCATACGCCACCTGATGCACTCTGTGCAGAAGCTATTTGCCAAGTCACAATCCCTGGAAAACTCTGCAATCAAAGGCAGCATAAATGGGCGCTCTGCTGGAGGAATGACTGGCAGCACAGGAGGTGGTGAGGATGGTGGTAGACCATCCCGCAGAAGCAAGAGCAAAGACAGGGCTAAAACTGAGGGGACAAAGCAGAGACCCAGGCCTAATGCACTAGGCCTCTGGAGCTCAGACGATGCCCTGGACACTGACACCACCAAAGCTGGCACTATTGCTGTAGGTTACCGCAACCCACTGAGCATGATGACTCTTGGCAGAGCGGTGTCAGACAGCCAGGCCAGGCATATCCCACAGGGCTACAACACCATTTCTGCACACACTCTCAAGACCTCGAAAAGCAGCAGTGACCTCAAGTTTCTGGCATGCCCAGCGACACAGGTAGGATCCAAGGAAGAGGAGGGACGAACCAAGGCAAGCAAGGATGATACGCTGGTGAAGAGGGGCTCCTGGTCCACTCTCACCCTCACCCAGGCCAGGCAAGTGTTGCAGAAGGGCTCTGCTACAGTCAACAGGACCCTTCTTAAATCAAAGTCATGCCACCAAGACCTGGCACAACAGTTCCTTCAGGTAGGAGGGCCAGTGAGTATTCATCTTCATCATCATTCTTTGTAAGTTTGCATGGATATTTTTTTTATAATTTCTCTGAGGCTTGTAGGCACTGGAAGATTTCCTGCTTTATCTGATATTTTGATTAGATTGACCCTTATTCTGTTAATCACATATACTTTATCCTCACTGTTTATCTTCAGTTGTAGATTTTCTCCATAAATCATGATATTCTTCCTAGTCACATTTTCTTTAAGGACCATTGCTGCACATGCAAGTTAACAAAATCAGACACAAACCATGAAATACATACATAAACTATCTAAAGGACACACCTGAAATATCTGCATTACATGGTTTAAGAGTTTCACAACAGCATGTGTGTGTGTTCATCATCCAGGTCCCACTAGGGGACTGGGCGGGAACTCTGGGTCGCGGCCGGCCCAGAGGAACTGAGATCCCCTGTAGAAGGATGCGCAGTGGCAGCTATGTGAAAGCTATGGGAGACGTAGAGGACAGCGAGGACTCCGAGGGAAGCCCCAAACCTTCACCCAAATCTGCTGCCCGTCGCCATAGCTACCTGAAGGCCACCCAGCACTCTCTGAGTGAGCAGCAGCCACCTCCACCTCCACGCAAGTGAGTGCCACAGCACAGACAATCCTGTTCTTCATAATGGAATTATGACTTTGATTATCATGCTCATTGTTTTAGTTGTGTTTGTGCTCTTTTACTTTACAATCATTAAAACAGAAATAGGTCCTGAAGGGGTATTTATGTTAAAATTGTGGGAAGATAGATTTTTCTCATGTCCCCAAAGGTAGTCAGCAGGTGGCAGCATCTTGTCACAAATGATTGTCTGGATGTGTGGCAGCACTTAATCAAGTGCTTAATCACAGAAATCATGAGGGGACCAGAAATGACATACAGTATCTTTATTTGGGACAAAAAGCAGTAGGAGATGAATTTTTGCCATGTGTTTCACCCCTACATCCACACGGACAGGCCTCGTTGCTACGCTCTCATGCGGGAGGACTATCTGTGGTCGCCGCTACAGAGTGCATGCTCTATGCAGCATCTGAGGTCAGTGTCATCCTAAGGCAGGCAGCGTGGCCCTCCACCCACCCTCACTTGCCCCACAGCTACTATCCACCACCTATTTTTGCCTAACCTCCCCAGTACTTTTCCTCTCTGCCCCCTGTTCCATCTCTCCTTGCAGGTACCCTGAGTGGTGTGTTAGTATGTTACTCTTACCCGCTTCCTCAAGCCCTGATTTCATAACATGCAAATCTTCCATGAAAATCACTCCACCACACCCTGCTGCTTAGTGCACACACATTTTCACTAACACCGGATGCCAAGAGGACGAGCCAGAACAGAGGAAACTACTCAGTAATGCCATTGATCAACCAGAAGGTCACCTTATGAAATCATAGTTCAAAGCCAGTTTGATTGGTATTCCCTTTACCGCACACTAAAAACTACAGTAAGTAATTAAGTAAGTCAAATTAAAACACGTTTAACCTGTCTTACTGAAGCAACCCAAAACAAGGTTAATCTACATTCCCTAGTGTGCACAAAAAACTTGATTCAGGAAAATAAATCAACAATGAGATATCTGTTTTTACAAATGAACCCTTTTACTCATAAACCTGTTTCCTCTGGGCTGCTATTTTAAACCCCAGCACATATCACTGCTCACTCAATAATATGTAATTTTAACACACCCAGGGGAACTTTTCAGGGTGTGATCTAAAGTTTCTCCTCGATATCATCAATTAAACACAGCCCTCACTTATTCCGGTCTTTGACTTCCAAGAGGTTGATTATTACATTCACTCCCGCAGCTCCCTGCCGTCCCTGAAAGAGCTGTCGACTAATCGGAGCCTTGATAACTTAGACTGCCTGGTGAGCCCGTTGGAGGCCCCTCCACGCCACAGGAACAGTGATTTCAGCCAATGCTCTGGCACACTGGGCAGAGGCTCGGGCACTCAGGTATGTCTATTATCTTATCAAATGCCTTGTTATTACTGTAGCTTGTCACATTATTATTACTTGGCTGGCATTTCGTTATGCGTGTCACGCAGGTATTTTTTCTGCGTATAATAAAAACATTCATACTTTATGAACTTCAGCTGCTAATTAGATCATTTTGGATGGACTCCAGTGACCCTAAAAAGAGAAAAAGTGAAAATCACTTGGCAATGAAAAAGGACATTAACACAACTCTCCACGTTTGAAGCTGCCATGAGAGAAAATTTAAGTTTACATAATGTCTGCTGACACTGCTGAGACGGTATATGAATAAGCCAGCCGGGAACAAGCTGCTGGAAGAGGCGAGATGCTTGTTTGCAGAATGTCAAAGTGGGACATATGCCTCAGTATAAACCTGTGGGAGCCCTGCTGCATATCTTCATCAGCAGGATTGGAGTGGGATGCAGAAACACACATTAGACTAATGCAAACACCCGTTCATAAAGAAGCAGTGGTATCAGTCTCTACTTGTACATGATGGAGAGATTCAGTATCTTTCAAAATAACAGTGAAGTCAATCAAATGTAGACTCAAACAAAAGATTTGGGTGAGTGGATTTTGAGGGATTATTATTCATGTTTGTGCACCGCCCACGACACGTTCATATTCGCTGCTGAAATACCAAACATAAAAATATTACGACTGCTTGTTTCTGCTTCTTTTTATGTTGCTTGATCAAACATTTCAGATGGTGCAGGGTGTCACCGCTTATTCCCATCAAACAATGACAACACAGATCCACAAAGCAAAGAAATACTGAGGCAAAGCTATTTTGAGTAACTCGTATAATGCTGCAAAAATATTTTCCTAATGTCTCTACACCAAGAACAAAACAGTCATCCTTGTATTAGCTTATGTATGTTGATTTTTTTTTTTTTTACTCAATTTAACTCTAATAATCAAAAAGTCATTAGATTTTACCAAGACAACTTTACAACTTTTATTCAAGGAATAAATACTACTTCTAATACTTCTATATCAGATCAGTTCAGTGTTTCACTTTTAAAATAATGAGCTTATGAAACACAACGCAGCGTTAATGGTTGAACTAAAGCTTTACATTCCGCAGGTAAACAGGTTCATTGGTAACAGGTGACAGTATCATGATTGAGTATGAAAGGGGCATCCTGGAAAGGCTCAGTCATTCACAAGCGAGGATGGAGCGAGGTTCACCACTTTGTGAACACATGATTCTATGAAGGATATTACTACATGAGCTCAGGAACACTTCTTAAAACTGTACACAGAGTCCTAACAATTTGGAATCAGGGCGATATAAAAATACATCAGTCAAACGACCATTTTTCTGTAGAATGTGTGCTTCACTTCTGATACTTTTTGCTGATAATATGTGTAGTGGAGTGTTTTTACATTATTGCATTAGCTCACTTTTCCACCTCCTGGTATAGGCTTAGTAAATGCATGTTTCACAGTCTGACCTCTGCCCACAGCGTGTGAGTCTGCACACGTTCTTTCAGGTATGCGGGCAGGGCTTTGGACACTCAGTACCGTACTGTGAGGGGGAATCGCAGGCAGTGGAGGCTCTGGATCTGCCTGCGCCCACGTGCTTCCGGTCGCGCAGCCACAGCTACCTGCGGGCCATCCAGGCGGGCTGCTCCCAGGATGAAGATACGGCCTCTGTGGACTCAGACTCACCACCGCCCACCACTACAGGCTACGGCTACAACTCCAACACCAGTGAGTACCAGTGAGGACAAGGTGAGGCAGAGCTGCTGAAGATAGCCTTTGACTATCGGCTAAAAAGGGAGGAAATACTTGCAATTGAATACCATCAACACATCTGTTTACTCAGCTTCATAATAGCAAAATCAACATTTTATGGGAAAATAAATATTGTCCCTTAAATGAAGTAGGATAATTCATTAAAATCCATCAAATATATAAACCACAGTAAAGTTCAAGTAAAGTTCTGGAATAGAAAAATATGTAATACACGAGATGTTGGAAATATTTTGTTCAGCGTTGGCATCAAAAGAATTCTTGCATTTCAGTCTGAATAAGGACTTTTATCTTCATCAAAGTCCTTGGCAGAATATTCATACAGCAACAGGGACGCAGAGCTGGGCAGCAACAGCATTGCTCCGAATCAATGAGTAAAAGAATGGAGGAGAAAAGCAAGACATTCTCCATGTAGTCATTGCCAGGCTGCTGTGAAAAGTAAGTTTGACTCCACACAGCAGAGCGCATCGCCGTGAGTTGTTTCATTTCACTCAACCTTCACGACGCCTTTCAGCTCTTGAAAGTCCGGTAGAATTTCCAACCATCTGTCCTTTCCTAATCATAACTGTTTGGTTTTCAAGGCTCAGCCTGTAATAATGTCGCTATTGAGCATCTCTGTATTGTAGGTTACAACAAATGCTGCAACAAGACATATTTTGTTGGAGGGGGGACATGTACTGATTGTTTTTGTGCTGAGGTGAAACTCAAAGCTCTTCAGCTCTTTGTTTTCCTGACAGGTTTAATTGCGTCTCTTATCACTGAATAAAATGACCTTCAGCTGATAGATGAAAGAATGTGGCAGAATTGGCCACATTTTATAAACTAAAAAACTAAACTAATGTGATCAAAATTAAAATTGTATGTTTTTGGAATACAGCAGTGTCCTGTAATCCCAAAAGCCAGACGGTTGGCATGACACAGAAATAAAAATAAACTTACCAACTAACCACCTCTACAGTGCTACGAGCCCAAATATGCCTGATTAAACCCTTTGGTGAACAGGAACTCATTATTTTTATCATCATTAGCTCATAACTAAAGACACATATATGATAAATTGCAGTTCTATACCATTTAGAGTATTGTTATGTATTATTGCTTCATATGTCAAAATTGTATATTGGTGTCACACAATGCCCAGTTTCTGTTACCATAATTTATTGTTACTAAAAGTTATTTTTAGTCCGACCTCTTTGTTATGCAGTAGGTTGTGCTATGCTACGATTTTTGACTGAAATAATAGAAATAACTTTTATGAGAATGTACCTGTATATTTATGTTAATGGTAGGCACTGGTGGACTCAGGGGTCATCCCCCCCGGCCCATGTTAAAAATCAATGCTATGAAAGTGCCCTCTTGGATGCCCCCATGACAGATGATAAAACGTCGTCGATGGTGACCCAAAGTGCAAGGAAACATGATAAAGTGCACTCTAGTGTGCCCTTTAAGTGGAAAAACACTAGATGCTGTGCCATATAGGAAGCCTTACATGCTTGACAGTCAGTTGGCCTCTACATGCCTGTAAATGCTCAAACAGTTAGTAGTTTTTTATTACAGAGGTGTAGAGGCAGGGCTGAATATGCCATTGTGACCATTTTTCACATTTGGTCAGATACTGAATTGGAGAGTCTAATCTTGGGTGTCCACCTTGAAACTGTGCTGATTGGTTAGATCCTCTGTGCTGCTGGGTTGAAGATGTGTGTGAAGCATCTGTGTTTTACAATCTGTTGCTTCTTTGCAGCAACATCCATATTTGAAGCATTGTAGTCCACCACAAGCTCATTGGTTTTGCTGATATTGAGCTTAGGTGATGGCTGTTGCACCATGTGATGAAGCTCTCTGTGAGTCCTCTGTACTCCTCTGTAGAAATAGTATCTAAGTGAACACAGCATGTTTCTATTATTCACTGGAATCAAATATGTCAATATAGTGATGAGTTCCAGCACGCTGCCAAAAAAAAAAAATGAAGAAAACCAAGAGAGAGAGCAGAAGTCAGGGTTGCCAAATTTTTAAGAGGAGACAAACAGTGAAGAATTTGTTATAGACAGTGTTTCATTTAGTGGATAAAGTTTCTGCTATTTCAACAACTCACAAAGATGTGCGATTTTTTTAAGGGAGTCAGACAATTTTACCATCATCAAAGATTTTTAACTCTTTCAGAAAATACTGTGAATTGTGAAATTAGTTGTAATTTACAAATATCTGCTGCTTATCCGGGCAGGTAATGTTAAAATATACCGAGACACAGTGGAGCCTACACGTCGCAGCAACAAGATGGGAGAAACTGAGACAATAGTTTTTACAAACGCACACACACACACACAGAGAAAAAGAATAAATTAGTGTATTCTTTGCCAAATTCACAAGGGGACAAATGATTAAGAATTTGATGTAGTTTGTTACACAGTGTTTGCCCAAACTCAACAATTCACAAAACTCTGAGATTTTTTTTAAGGGAGTTTGGTTCTTACTCTGTGGGTGACGAAGGAGTATATTGTGGTTAATGTACTGTTAAGATTATGGCCCTACTTCCTGTTTAGTGTGGTTATTACAGCCAATAACACAATATACAGCCTCTGTCTCTCTCTCTCTCTCTCTCTCTCTCTCTCTCTCTCTCTCTCTCTCTCTCTCTTTCTTTCCTATCAACATTGTGCACACACGGAGTAGGAAATTACCACCAGCCACCTGAAAAATGTTGGTAAAATAATGATTTACTATTGAGTGGCTGGTGAATTTGTACATTTATCTGTCAGTGGCTGGTAAATGTTCAAATAAAAACCAATGTATTTCTTACCCTGTCCAAACATGCTTCATAACTGTGTGCTGCTTTTATATTGTATTGTTTGTGAGCCTACGTATGATTATGGCGTGAGCCTTGAGCATGCCGCTGATTTAAGGTCTCAGGGTATAATTGATCTATTGAATGAAGGCATATGTGTTTTGTGTGTTATTGTCATGCAATGATTATGCCCACAGAAATGTTTTTTGCCATATTGTGGTAGTTGGCTACAATATCAAAGGGTTGTCATGTTGTCCTCATAAAACAAATTATAGTTTTACATACTTAGATATACAGTTCATCTACATAGTTTCTACTTTTATTTAATAGTTCTTGGCTCAAGATGAAGTAAGGAGGCCCCAAAAGAAAATCTTGCACAGGGCCCCCTGTTGTCTAGAGCTGGGCCTGTGTTATAGATGTATTTTAAATGTGAGTCATAATAAAACCATTTTAATCTCAACCAGGGTTTGAAACTGTTTCACCATTTCACCATCACAACTTTATGTGCGCTAGTGGCCTTTTTACTTTTTGGCCCCTGCCCCCACTGATGGTAGGCCTAATCTTCACTGGCAAACGCAAATACACATAGGCTTTACAAGACATTATGTTGTCTAATTTTGCGTGACCTAGGAGGATTTTTGTTTTATAGACGCCTTGATTGCCATTGAGACTGTTTCAATTGAACGGGGGGGGGGGGGGGGTTTAGAAATACCTCATTTAAATACAGCTCCATTGTTCCGATAGCTGGCGGTCACAATGGATCGAATATGTATGAGGTTTAGGTCAGGACTTGTGTCTGTTTCCCGCGGCGTCAGGGGCCAAATAAAACGCACCTATCGTGAAGACATTCACAAATAACGTAGCGCGGAGGCTTCCACCAATCACGTCCGTGTTCGATTAACTCGCGGACTAGTGCTGTCCAATCGTTTGTAGAAAGCAGTCAGGGAGAGAACGTGGACTCCAATCCTCGTCGTCAAGGGCGTGTACTACAAATCTTTTCTTCACAGCGTCGCTGTGTATCTTACGGCAGGACACCATAGCCCGTCTGCATCTTGTCTGCCTTTCATGAATGACCAGAAAATAAGGAGTTTTCAGTCAACCACCGCACAGTAAGATTTAGTCGCTTTTTTTCTGACAGAGCGTAAATGTTCAGACTGTCAATTGTTGTCGGTTCGCTGGCAGCAGCAAGCTAACGTGAGCTAACGTTAATGGTGTGGTAGGTTAGCTAGCTAACGTGGATGAAGAAAGGGATGAAACCCTAATAGTAGTTGTTAGCGAGCAGGCGAGGCTGCCAGACAGTAATGTGGTTGCTGCTGTTAGACTGGTGATAACGAGGCAAAAGCTGTGGGTAGCAGCGTCTCTTTGTTGGCTCGCTTATATCTCGACTATATGATGCCTCCGGCGAACGTTACTCAATGTTAAATGCCCCGTGTTTTATCACACCGTAATCACCCGTTACTGGCTAGTAGCACAAGCTAACAGTAGCCGAGGCGTCAACAGCCGGCTATGGACAGGTCGGTAACCGGCTAGTCTAGCTAACCAAACCGTCTGTTAAAGCAGCTAACATTGGCTAATGCAGTGTGGAATCTAAGCGATCTTACTTGCTATGTAGTTCGATGTTGATATTCCGGTAGAAACTTATTGACACGGATCATTCATTAAAACGGAAAGGGGAATATCTCTGTCAAGTCACATTGATTTAGTTTGGGCTGGTAGAGAATTGGTTTATTTAACCGGCGATTGGATTAACTTTAGCTGTCAAATGAAGTAGCATTTCACGGTTCCTCTCTCCATTCCCGACTCAACATGTGACAGTGATGCGAGCGCGGAGGCACGGAGGAAGCTATGAATCACGTTTAGCTTAACTTATCGCTCAATCTTCAGTGTAAAGTCAAAACTGACCGGTCTTTCTACTGCAGATTGTGACTTGCCTCGTTACGTGGCTTTCTCCTGACAAGGTCCATGTACCGTCTAACAGAAGTTTCACACGTTTTTATTGATGGAAGATAATAGTAACTTGACTTTAAGTGTGGCCATAGCGTCCGTAGATCCAGTGTCTGGAAACCTACCTTCAGAAAAGATTTAATCACAACTGCAGTGGCTTTTTTGTCCCACAGTTTCATGTGTCAGTTTTATGCAGTAGCTAGCTACCATGTGTTAAGACCTGAGGACACAATCAATAATTTATCAGCTTCCTGCCCTGTGTAGTGCTTTGCATTTCAGCAGTTAGGACACTTCACTGTGCTTTTATAAGGGCCACCTGAAGAGAGACGGATGTGCACATAAAAGGAATCTAACATCAGAGCGTAACACTCAGGGTAACATTACCTATGCCCTATTTCTATGCTGACAGACACTACTGTTTATATTAGTGGGGTTAGTTTTGTTTAGTTTTTATTTAACTAATGTTTAACAAGTAATTTCCTTTTCTTTGATCTTTCAAAGTTTGAAATTATCTGAACAAACTGCTTAACAGGCTGCAGGGTATCATCAGAAAACACTGGCTTTAAAGCTTCATTGTCAGGACAAGGCGTGTTCATTGTATCCAGCACCATATTACACAAGACATGGTGTGTCTGTATTACCATGGATAGACTGTGAGTCATCCTCCACTGTATTACCCACTGTTCCTCTCACTCTCATTGATGAGGTAATCTCTTGACTGAATGAGTGAAGCGCCTCCTGTATAGTTTCACATTCAGGTCAACAGCAGACAGGCTTCCTTAATGATGTGTGCGGAGCTGTTAGTCAACATGGTTAGACATTAAAGCCAGGGCCTCTCCCTTTCCTGCACTAATGCCATGTACTGATTAGAGAAAACTATAACATAGATGAAACATGGTAATGGATTTGGCAGCTGTTGGAAAAAATGCACTTGATATAACATTGTGAGTTTATAACAAGAGTATGGCACATTTTGATAGTATGCCGTTTCTGAAAATGTGTTATATAACATAAACAAATAGTTAATTAATGAATTAGTGTTGAAAAATTGTGTGCAACTCTTATGTTAATTGATTAATCTAGGTCATTTTTAACCAAAAGTGCCAAATTGTCCCTTTTTCCAGCTTCTCAATTGTGAGGCTTTGCTGCTTTTTTGTCTAATGTGACAATAAACTTATTGTCTTTAGTCTTTCAAGTGTTTGCTCAACTAAACAACAACCTGATATCATCATCTTTGGAGTCTGGAAATTATGCGAACTCATATGCATACTGATATTGACAACATCCTTATCATTGACTTTATTCTGGTTTCATATAGATTAAGATTAAGATTTTAACTTTATTAATCACAGCACACGTTACAGGAGGGAGACTGCAAACCCGCCATGCTTATTGAAATTATTTCTCTGAAATTGTTGAAATTATTTCTTCAAGCATCATTTCAAGCTTTACCATGTGGTTTCCAAAAGCCAAAGTTGTTGTATACAATTTATCCACCACAATGTCATTTGAAAAGTAGTCTAGTATCAAAATTAAGTAAAATTAGCTCAGGTGCAGTGCTCCACCTTGACAGAACTCTCAGTTTCACTTCCTGAAAGGTCTGACCTCACAGGCACTTGCCACGTGTCTTTTCATCTGCTGATTAGACTATAACCCAGACTGTTGCCCCAGTTCAGCAGGTCAGACTACGAACCACAGGAGGTCTTAAGGATATCAGACCATACAGCAGATAAGAATGCACTAATCTTTTGCAGTGTAAAAGGTGGACTAAATTATTTGGATTTTGTCTCCATATGAATGGCTGTTCTGAAGCCTAGCTGTTCGTTTCTTTTTGTGGACAGTTTTATATTACATTTTTGGTGCCGTCACCCTCTTGCTCTGTGTGTTGTGTAAAGGGTTTATCTCTTCCCATCAGTATTTCTGCATTGTCTGCTAAATGGTAGCCTGTCTGTCTTTCTGATTCTGTGATTTGCTGCCTTTCAACTTATACCTTTTGAGCTTGTTTCTCATTCATGAAGTAATTATGAAAAACACCATGAATTCTATATCTGATTCTTGAAACTATATATCACCAAAATTATTTTCAATTACAATATAGATCAATGATAACCTGCAGCAGCAGCAGAGTGAAATCAGATGGCATCAACTAGTCATTTTAATTTACACAGTGACTCAAATTTTCATGAAAAGATCTACGATTTCACCATAGGAACTGGCTTTTGTGAGACATACAGTCATCTGTTATGATATTTAGGTTCCATACTTCTGATGCAAAATCCCCTGTGTACATTTGTGATTTCAGCAGTTTTCTCACATGTATTGCAAATATATGTGTGGTTTTCCCAGCTGTCGTGAGATTGATTCTTGGCCGAAGACAAAGGGTGAATTAAATGACAAAGTTTGCAGTTAAATGAGCATAGGCCAGCTTTCTGATCAGATCTGAATATGGAGTTATTTTACTGAATGGTGCCCCTTGTGTGCTTAATCTGTTTGTCAGAAGTCATGCTCAGCCATGTGTCCTGGTCTAATCTTTCGGTCTCTTACTCCCACAGCCTGTCAGCCTGCCATACTATCTTACAATTAAGACTGCGAATCTTGGACAGCGTCTGCTGCTGCCTCTTTCCATGATATTTGGCTCATATCCAGAGTTTTACAAAGGTTCATCCACAATAAGATATGATACTGTTTAATAAGGCTTCTTGTTTGCTTTTGTTTATATTGAACTTGGTGCTTCAGTAGAAACTAATGTGAAACTGTCAACTCTCTTCCCTTGCAAAGAAGTTCACTCTGCAGCCTAATTAGCACACTTGACTATAAGTCAAATTCACTTAAGAATGAGCTCAGCAGTAATCAAGACTTCTGAAATCCCAAATCAGACAACGAAACTGTTCCATCCAAAATGGAAGAGAAGCCAGTCTCGATTCTTTCTTTAACAATAGCAACAGCATTGAAAATAGTCTAGCATGTACATTCAAATTTTTGCCTGCTGTGCAGGGCCCATTAGTGGTCATCTGATAGCCCTCAGACAGACCTGCTGATGGAGTCAGAGCATATCTTGGGTCTGCGACTGCATGACTTTCCTAAGTGATGCAATTAGTTAACATTGGATGATTATAGTAGTGTAGACAGCACTGTAATTGATCTAAATTGTTTTCAGAGTAAGAGAAAGCATATGGGCCCCTCAAATAAGTGATTTGTAGACAGCTGCTGTCCACGTAACTCGTCAACATGAGGATGTAAGGCTATGGGATTTCTCTTTCTCATTCTTTCGTTTCCCTAGCTAGCATGTCTCCCTCTGTAGTTAGACTAGGAATGCAAATTTTCATCCATTTTCTTAATGAGTTGTCAGCCATGTGATTGGTAATAATCATTAATATCTCACAATACAAAAGGCAAGTTTGATGAAAGATGCAGCACAGCCCAACTAAACTGAGTGTAATGATAATCATTGTCTAATCAGTTAAATAAACACAAGTATATCATAGATTTATGCAAAATGCCATCACTCAAAATTACTGTAAGTAAGACAAAAACCAGAAGGCTCGGCTGCCCTTCTGGGAAAGCCATCTTTGTATATCATATTCTTTACAATGATTAATCAAGCAATTAATAATTAACATTTGTAATTTGGAGTGATGCCATTCATGCTTTCATTGGTCATGCATTGACTGTGATAAAGGGACTTGGATTGATTGAAAGTGGGATTGCTGCCGGATTTCTGATTAAGTAAAAAAAAAAAAAGGGTTCAGCCGAAGGCTATTAGCTGGCCCTGCCCCAGAGGTCCAGGGTTTGGGCAGCTTATCCATCTCTTAATCACCACTTGGCACTTTGTCCCTAGATAGGCGATAAGGAGCCAGCCATCACACCACATATTGTACAACAGCAAAATGGATTGTGCTCTTTGGTAAGGGTGTGAATAATCTGCATTTAGCTCCGTTAACAATGACTGGATGGTCGTAAACAGTATTTAGCCTGTTTGTTGTTGTTTCTGATAAATCGTGCTGTTGTAGAGCAGAGTGAGAATTGCACATGTGGTTTACTGCTGATAGATGTTTGGCATAGAAGAGATGATCTATCACAGAGGAAATGTTTATAATAAACTTTATAACTCTGAGGGTTAGTAAGAGACGCAGTGCAGCCTTGCAGACACAACAAATAGGACAGAGGCATGTGGTGAGACTCAGGGTGCAGCAGAACACATTAATTAACTTTGGGAATGTCATGCATGTGTGCTATGAGCACTGCAAGAAGTGTCTGATTCGTTGGTAATAGATGTTCTGTGGTTGGATGGATAAGTTCACTGAGATGAGATTGTCACTGCTGGCCAGGGCTGCACGAGCTACTCATAAACTGCACGGAGTGGATTCCACAGCCATGTTTGAGTATGTTGGTGGGGTTTAATGAGGGCTTTACTGGTGCTCTGAGTCACCAGCTGATGACGGAGGCAGCGCCCTCACAATTACAGGGTGTTAGGTTGCTATTTAGAATGAACCACTACCAGAGAGAGTAAGCACTACATTTTCATTATTGATCCAAAGTCGTTAGCCTTGAGTTACTTTCTTGATCATCTATTAAATAAATAAATAAATAAATAAATAAATAAATAATTCATCCATCATGTGTCAGTCAGGGTTCCAGACTGACCTTTTTCCACCTGAAACAACCCCAAAACACCATTTTAAGTGCCCTAAAGTGAACCTGAATCATTCCCAAATCAAAATGTTGTCTCATCACTTTGTTAATATCGTGTGTATTTTTGAGCTGTCAGTGACATAGATTATGTAAAGCACTTTGTACCGCAGCTGTGTCGTGCAGAACTGGACTGACTAACAAAAAAAGACCTCAATGTGTGAAAGTAACTATAGTAACTGAATGAGAAGAGGCGCTCTATTGTAGTCAGCACGCGATTTATTTTGTCTTTTGCTAAGCAATAGTTATACATGCATAGAAAAATCCCCTTTGTCCCAGAAGCGTCACAGGTAAGATCTGTGTTGGTCCCAAACACATTTCCTGTCACCCCCAGAACAACGGGACAATGTTAGTCTTGAGCCCTGTTGTCAGTGAATGCTGTAACTAGGAAAAGTATTGCTCTGCTGTTGGTATCACTCATGTGTCAGCAGTCAGCCAGCTGTTTAAATAACATCTACACGAAACCGACTCAGCGTCACTTCAGTTCTTAAGAAAGCCAGAGTTTTTTTCCTCGTTTCTCATGTTGTTGTAATGTAGTCAACTCTGCATCATTCACCACAACCCCGCAGTCAGACTGATGGCAGAAAAAGTGGCACCAATCCCAGGCATTGTGGAGTCTCCTTTTCTCAGCTGCAAGTGTACCTTTCATCAAGGCATTACATCACTTCAGTCTGCTCCCTAAAAGTCAGAGATTTTAATTGTCTGTCCAGAGGCCCAGAGTCAAATGTCACTTTGTCAGTCACACCGCTTGTCTCGAACTACCCACCAGCAAAGCTTACTGCATTGGAAATGGTTATGCAAATGGAGGGCAGCATAGCACAAAGTCGCATGAACCTGCTTGTTGCTCAGATGCCCTCAGCGGTGGAGCTGAATTTTGTTGACTAAACTACCTTTGAACCAGACGCTGGTAAAACCTCCTTTTCTGGGAGAGACACTTCATGGTGTGTTAGGATTTTATGACTAAAGTCTCTCAAGGAGGCACACTTCTTATTTCGTTGACATTGTGGAAATGTGACATTTTCGAGAGATACTCGATCCTCACAAGTTGAATACTTGAACTCTCAGTTGACTTGAAACTTTTACGTACAGCTGTACATCCACTGAAATGTGTCATGCAACAGTTAATGCAAAAAAACGCAGGACGACGCTATGTTGTTTGCGTGATCTTCATGGTTTTTCAGATATGGTGGAAACACAGACAGGAAAGGGCAAAAGAGACTTTTCTGTTCCTGACTTTAGGTTCTGTAAGGCAGAGTTGTCCTGTCTGACAGTCCCCAGAGTAAAAGGACTGTGAAGGTGTGGCATGTAAAGGATGATCCCCAGAGACAGACTGACGTCAATGGAACACAACCACCAGCAGGTTTACAGGAAACATGGAGGTAGCTTTAAGCACATCCTCATAGAGGCAGCAATAGGGGCAAAGTGCAGATTTGTTTTTCAGATAGGCCATGTTTATGGTTTTATGTTTCGGCACTTGATAGGCGCCAGCTGGGTTGTATTTAGTAGCAGAGTTTAATCTCACTTGTGTTTTCTCTGAAACCTCAAGTGACAGAGAGCAGGTTTTGTCATTCTAAGCTCCTTGTTTTTTCTTTTTTTTTTTTATCCGTCTCCATCCGTCTGCAGTCAGCAATAGGAAGGCTCCTCCACCAGTCCCACCCCGCACCACATCCAAGCCCCTCATCTCAGTGACGGTGCAGAGCAGCACCGAGTCCGCCCAAGACACATACCTTGACCAGCAGGACCGTGGCAGTGAGGTCAACAGCCAGTCAGGACGCAGCAACTCCTCTGACAGTCTCTGTAGCATCCGCACGGGCAGTCTGGCTAAGGGGACCCAACCTCCACCCGCCCCTGTCCCTGCCGCAACCCCTGCACCTGCTGCAGGCTCTGTACCTCCTGTTCCAGCTCCCCGTGACCTCCCTCCCACCACAACTGCCGCCGCCACCACCACCACTTCCACATCTACCCAGCCCCAAAATGGCACCGTGAGCATCTGTGTCACCCTAGAGCAGCCCCCGACTGCACCCAAGAGGAAACTGTCCTCCATTGGAATTCAGGTAAGAATTGTCTGCTTTTCATTTGCATTGGGATACACTCATACTGGGAGAGGACTAAAGCCACCTTCACTGTTGTATTTGATTGGTTTTCTGTTGTCCATGTTTTTTTTAGGTGGATTGTGTTCTGCCAGTCTTAAGAGAGGAACCACTCCCCCTTACTGCACCCCTCAAGTTTCAGTCAATTGGAGTTCAAGTGGAGAACGGCAGGCCGTAAGTACACCCTCACAATTGAAATAACAGTAAATGGTAACCCTAATGTGAAAGTGATGTCAGTGCTATTGCTCAGTCCTCAAGGACAGAGACTCCGGTCTGTCTGCACTCGTCTCCTGCTTTTCACTCCATAACTGCACACACTTCGTAGTGTTCCTCCTCCTTTCACCTGTGTGGTTGGTGAATCTGCAGTGTGTGCAGCAGAGTGTTGTTAAGGTCATTCAGCAGTCAGCCTGGCAGCAGCACAGCCACCCAGGGCACTGATTGATGTCCTTTTACTCTTGTTTTGACTGTAGAGAACTGAACATGTTGAGAAACTCGCCATTTCAACTTTTCCAGTGCACTGTAATTTCCCTTAATCACATTTGTTTGACAGCCCGCTTCCTTTTCTCCTTCTCATTATCTCTGAAGCCAGCACTCTGCTAAGATTTTATGTTGTATGCCTGATTTGTTGCTAATTCCCTCTTGCTTACCATTCTTGATACTGTGTATTTTCTGACTCTTTGCGCTCCTTTGTTATGGATGATACCGCACCATCAGCTGCCATAATGTCATGTCAGTTCAACCCACTGACCCCAAACTGTTACCGTGGACACCTCACTTCGTCGTCTTATTTATTTACTGTCTGTCAGAATCTGATGTTTATGCATGTCTCTGCAGTCTCAGCCGGGACAGCAGCATGGCCTCCAGACAAAATACAGAGACAGAGCCTCAGGAGCCCCAGGACGCCACACCCACAGAAAACAACACAGCCAACTGCACCAACAGTCAAACAGTGAATACCACCGCACCCAACACACAGGACAAAGCCATGGAACAGCAGCCCCTTAAACACACCCCGACCCCAACCAGGATATCGACCTTGTCCCCGGAGACCCTGGACCCGGCTTTAGACCCCTCCTCTCTGCCACCGCCAGATCCCAGCCTGGAGACCGGAAACTGCAGCACCCACGGAGATGCTGTTCAGACCAGCACGCCAGCTTGCCTCCGAGATGGCAACTGGTTTCTGAAGCTGCTGCAGGCTGAAACGGGACGCATGGAGGGCTGGTGTCAACAGATGGAGCAGGAGACCAAAGACAACAAGCTGTCAGAGGAGGGTAAGTGAAAGAGTTGTACAAAGCGGCAATCAGGACATTAAGGCCCTGTTCGTACTCATCACTTCAGGGTTCTTGTTTCCATATAAAATTCACATGAGATTTAAGACACATTTGTTTAAATCGCTGATGTCACTTTTTCCTTATGCTTTAATGAGACAGGGAGGATAACAGCTAATTTCGGTTTAACTCAGCTGCCATTATCACAGTGGGCAGACCCTGTGAGAGGCTTTTTCCACAGACTGCTTCTTATGGAAGGAGCAAAGATAACATATATTTCTTGGAGAGACTGATCCATTTACACCTCTTCAGCATCTGGCTAGAATGACTCTCAAAGCAACACCAGAGGTGGTTTCATCAATTAGATTTCAGTCCCTCTGGAATGCTCCATGGATGTATTCACGTTTAGCTTTTTTGGGGAGGGATAACTGTTAAATCAGCCTAAGAAGCATGACATGATTAAGACCCCATTTCCACTTACTCCCTTCATGCTTCTTGGACAGATCAGGTAGCTGTCTAACCTCAAAAAAGATGAGCATGAATCCGAGAAGCATTCAAGACGGGGGTGGTTTGTGACGGTTTCCAGCCAGACATCGATGAGATGGAAATGCATCCACTACTCCAAGATAAATCTAAACATACTCCTCCTATTGTGTAACTAAGTCAATAAGTATTCTGTGGAAATAGCAGCTCACTGATTTTGTTAATGCATCCATGATCTGCCTCCTCTGTCCCTGTGATAACGCTAGCTAAACTTATTATTGTACCTTAATGGCTGAAGTGCAGAAGTTATTCTGACTGTTACCAAACAGCTTTTAGGTGCTTTAGCATCTCCTCCTGGGCCAGAGGAGGGCCGACCCTGATTTACATGTAGCCCGGCTATTGATCGTAATCAGATCTGGCCAACATAGGTGCATATATTTGGATAACTAAATTCAGGTGTGTTCATCTGGATTCAAGACACTTGAACTGATAGTATAAATGTTGCCTAAGTGTTAATGTTCTCATAATGACTCAATTTACATGTAAAGTCTTCAGAGCCTCGTGCCATATTTTTTAGAAAGTAGGTAAGGGGGATTTGTAAAGCAGCTTTCCAGATCAGACGTCGCAAAGTGTTTCACTTTATCAGACAAAAGCAAGATGTGAAATAGAAAGACAGTTTAAAGATAGTGAGGTACAGGAAATAGCTTGTCAAGCCAGTGACATGAAGAACTGAATTGATGTCCCGTTTGTGAGGTTCACAGAAGGAGGATGAGGTCAGTGCTCGTCCATGTTGACTGTGGACAATGAGGCAAAGCACGACAGTCATTACTGCCATTGACTCACAGTAACGCTGCTCATTAGAGTGGGAGTAAGCTTTGTTTTAGCTGTAATAGAGCCTCCGCAGAGTCATTTCACTTTTTCATCTCCCTGAATACCACTCAGGCTTTTAGGCACATCTATCTCTGCAGTGTCTTAAATATGAATGAGCAAGGAGCGGACTAGCTGTAGAGGCTCCATCAGATTATCATTCCTCCTGCTCTCTGTGGACCTGAATTATGAATTTCCATTTACATGCAAATATTAGGCGGGAAATAGCTGAATAAAGAGTAATTTGTTATCCTCCCTAAGATTGAGTTAATATATTACTTCTAAGGAAATAATTTACTGTCACAGAATGTGAAAATGGTAAATGTTAACTTAAATATTTTATTACAAGACAGCTGGAATAAACTCTACATGGCCACCCCCGCTTATGTTTTGATATGGCTCTCTAACCCTTTTATAGACTGTACGTACTCTCTGGAACCCAAGCTCAGAATGTTTCTCTTGTCTCGCCACGTATTCGTGACAGCTTGATGATTTTTCATTTATCTGGTTTGCAGTGCTGGGGACGATCCGCAGTGCAGTCGGCAGTGCTCAGCTCCTCATGTCGCAGAAGTTTGAGCAGTTCAGAGGTCTCTGTAATGAGAACTTGGTGAGTGGCTCCATTACATCCAACTGAATCCCTCTTTTGATACACTCCCCTTCTCACTACATGTTTTTGTTGGCCTCTCAACCTCTTACTGACCCAAATTTCTTTCATCTTCTGTCCTGCACACACTGACATGCAGAAGTCTTTGTATTACTTTAGAAAGGAGGTCAAGCAGAAACATGAGGTTCTTGAAGATTTATGTAGTCAGATATACGGTGATAGATTTTGGTTTGATTGTCCAGCTGTTCCTCCCAGTCAGGTCTTCTCCACTAATGGTCCAGTATTGTTGAAATTTAATCTCTGAAAGTTGAAAGCTGTGAAATGCATTTTCTCTTCATCCGTTTGCTTGAAGGGAAGCTGCTTTGAAAATACAGATGGATGAATTCATCTCCTCTATACTGTCTCACTGTCCTCTCACCAGAACGTAAACGCCAACCCACGACCAACAGCACAGGATCTCGCAGGTTTCTGGGATCTGCTACAACTCTCAATAGAAGACATCAGCATGAAGTTTGATGAGCTCTACCAACTGAAAGCCAACAACTGGCAACTTCCTGAGAAACCAGAGAAGAAGGTGACAAGTCGAGTTGTTTCAATCTGTTGATTCGTTATTGAGCCAAATCTGCAACTATTTTGATAATCTGTTAAATCCTTCAGTCATTTTTTAAACGTTTGCTGGTGCCAGCAGCTGTTCAAATGTCCAGATTTGCTGATCTTCTCTTTATATCATTGTAAACCGAATTTCTTTGGGGTGTTGGACAAGCAATTTGAAGATGTCAGCCTTGGCTCAGAGTATTTTCGACGAGTCAGTTAATTGAGGAAATAATCAGCAGGTTAATTGATAATGAAGATTTTAAGTTGTAGTCTTAAACTCAAGGCTTGAGCAGTTTAACTTTGTTTGAGCTTAAATGATTACCCGCTTGCAAATGAAAGTGTATTAGCGCTGCTGGAGGTTATGTTTTCAGCTCGGACCACGCTGTTCCTTATTCCTTTCCTTCTGACGTGACTTCCTCAGGATGAAAACAAGCAGCTTCCATCATCTGTGCCAAAGAAGCAGTCCAAGCCCAAGCTGTCAGCGGGGAAGGACAGGAGCGTGGACTCAGCTGTGGACAAGCAGCGGCAAGAAGCCAGAAAACGGTTGATGGCAGCAAAGCGCGCGGCGTCAGTACGACAGAACTCCGCCACGGAAAGCGCTGACAGCATCGAAATCTACGTCCCCGAGGCTCAGACCCGCCTCTGAGAGCGAACCAGCAGCGATCATCGAGGAACAATCCTGACCGACATCAGACATTCATTGACACAAACACACAGACCGATCTGACACGAACACACAGACGTACAACGGATGCACAGAGGCCGATTCCCTCAGAGCAGCACAGCTGATGACAGGAGAAACGTGGGGATCACGGGGCACACAAACAATCCAGAATAATGCGGATCATCACCCGGCTGCCGTGGGACGGAAATGACCTTGACAGATGTTTAATACTATTGTTATTGTTATTATTGACATTATAATAATTATTATCTCCTAAAGTATAGCAGGACTGTCTTAAATGTGCAAGTATCATGGATAAGGACATCCTGTACCTTGTGAGCTGAAGAATCTTGGTATCCCAGAAGTTTACTCTCTTAAAACTCCCTTCACTGCTGAGTCTACCGGCAAGTTGTGGCTGCCAGGTTTACGAGCTGAGCTACCATCCACACACACTCAGGACACACATGCAGGTGTACTCGCTGTCCACAGAGTCTTCCTGTTCTCTATTTGTATTAGGCTGCCACTCGTTGGGTGTGGTGTGTACGCTTTACTGTGTAAGAATTATGAGACGGTGTTGATGTACTCAGAGGTTTAAAATGCAGAGAACCAGAGGAAGGCAGTAGCATATATATTAGAAATATCACACTATTACAATGTTGATTTTGTAAATGTTGTATACCAGATTATTTGTTAGAAAGAGGTCAATGTTCAGTATCAAGGTAGTTTTTTATAGATTGAGTACATGTACCTTCATGATATATTCGCACTTGATGCAATCATTCACTCCGCCTCTCTCTCTCTCTCTCTCTCTCTCTCTCTCTCTCTCTCTCTCTCTCTCTCTCCCTCTCCCCCCCCCCTTTCACAAATGCACACTACACAGTCTGTGTCTGTGAACACCCATTGTTAAAGTCTTACATTCATTTGTTTTTGTGAAGGGATGTGAGGAATGAGTGCCCAGCCAGTGAGCCACAGAGGAATGTATGAAATGTATGCATTTACAGCTCATGTGTTGACTTGATCACTGCACTTTCCACTCACCTCAGATCAAGTTTGCCCTCCTTTGTTCTGCCTGATCATTCTGACTTTCGCTGCATCCTCACGCGATGTAGGGGACCAAGACATTCACCACTTGATATGGCATTCCCATTCAACCAGACCATGTGTGATAGGGTGGGGGTATACTTGCTACTGGAAAGGCAATGGAATAGCATAGCAATAATGAAATCATGTGAGAGCAAGCAATGCAATAGGTACCCAGTCTTAAATTATTTAATTCAGCATTCCCAAGAAGACTTTCTTAGCATGAAGGATGAATGTTTATTTCTCTTCTGAACTTACTGCCCTTGAAATGTTTAAAATCTCAGGTTGAACACAAACTCAACAGTAAAAACCACTATGGATGGATTATTTATTATATAACCAGAAAACTAATTGGTAGAGCGCTCCGAGCCTTCACCAGATGATTCAGTTCCAGTGCTACTCGGTGTTCTTTAGGAAAAGTTTCAGTAAGGGTTGTTGCAGTGAAGTACAGGTTTAATTTGACTGCTGAAATCGGCAGTTTCCTTCACTCCTCTTTCAAGCAGCTTGAACTCCCACCCGCATTTGTTGAGAATGAAAACCTGTGGTACATTTTCTTTTTATTTAAATTTTAAATGTCATTTGACACGTTTTGTGACTTTCATCCAAAATGAGGTCAACCTAAACATGTCTTGACTTATGTAATTATGATTAATGGTGCTGCGAGGGACTTCATATTGTGCCAACACGGCAGTGATCGTCAGCATTTCAGTGTCATTTGATAAAGCTTTTATTTAAAGTAATTTTTTTTTATTATTATTTAATCTGCTCAGCAAAAGTTTGTGTTTTTGCATCAGCTCACTCCAGATACGCTATGCCTTGTCTCTGTCTAAACTCATGACACTTTGATTATGGGACTGGAATATTTTCCACGTCTCGGTTTTCTCAAATGGAAACACAAGTGCCAAGGGTCCATGAGTGGAACGGGGCATAGCAGACTCTCGTGCACAAGTGTAGGTGGACTCACCAGTTTCTTTGTTTTGTTATGTCTTTTTAGTAAGAGCTGGCTCTCCCCCTACTGGTCAGTCCTTGCGTGACACTCCAGACATCTTGTTAAGCTCCATTTTGAATCTTTAGTTAACATCAAACAAGAAATGAAGTTGAACTGGGAATGCTGACACAACACCAAGTTGTTGATTTTCTTATTCTCTTATTTGTATTACATCAACAATGGACATGTGCATTTCATTGTCCAAAGAAATCATTAAACATCCCTTTGCTACATGTCCTGGTCATCATTCTTGCTGTCTTTTTTACTGCTCTCATCCATAATACAGCGGTAATATTAGCTGCTCAGTTAATATTACACACAAATAAATCATCATTAGATTAGACTTTCTATTGTTACTGTGTAATCTCTAAAAGCATGGCCTTCTTACATATAAAAATATACAAAGATCCTTGCCAGTGAATTTTCAGTACTCCTTTAAATGAGTCTTGCAAATGATCTGAGACTATTCAATCTGTGTAAGGCATTCAGGGTATGTACTGTGCGTAAAAGTTTCTAACTGTGACAAACGGTGGAAAGTCCTCTCCTTTTTCATGTCATTGAGAGCCGGATCCCTTTATTTGCCCACACGCTGAACTTTAAGAGAGCATGACCTGATCAGGGATCTTCAGACAGTTTGTTTACCAGTACTTCCTGAGTTTTAAAGGGCTACAAAATGGACAAACGATGACCAGAAGGTGCAACTCTGGAGGCAGATGATGTGGATGTGCTGCTGAACCACCGCGTGGACGAGGCAATGTTCTCCACTTAAGTGATTTCTTGAAATTGCAGAATTGTCTGAGACACAGTCGATGCCGGTTGTCATGAATACTTTTGGGGTAAAAATGGGGTCATTGTGCACACTTGATGGACGGAAACACAGTGAGAATCATGAGCTCATTCTGACTCCGGTACCCGCCCTCCACTCTGCCCTCTCAGAGATCCAGCTAGGAAAATGAGCAAAAACTATGTAGTTCCAGATTATCTTGTACTGACGGACATTATTTTACAAAATAAGCACATATCTTACAGACGAAGGGTTGTTTAATGTTATGGTGTAATAGTTAGACACTGTGAGGCTAGCTTCTTTTAAGAGAATTAAACAGTTGTGATTGCAATGAGTTATGTGGCATATTTTCTGTATGAAATAAGCTGTAGAATTAAAGGGGACTGCCACTCAATTTTGGAATGCATGTATGTTTTTCCTTGGATATATGTTTTAAACAAATTACCTCAATTCTATTAATTGTTCTTGGGCCTGGAGTAGGAAAATAGTGTCCAGAAACCTGTCTTTGTGATCCCAAAGCCGCTTTTGTTCTTTTTCTTTTTGTGCTCAGTTGTATTTATTGTTTTATAACTTAAAATAAACCAAGGGTCAGCAGAAGACTTTCATTTGGTCCACCTTAGTACGTGGTCAAAAAAAATAATACAGTGTACAGCATAGAGACATGCAACATATGACCAAAAGCACAACACCAGTGTCCACACTGTGTTTCTGGTCTGGGGGTTTTATTCTCCATCTCTTAGTTCCACTTAAGGGAAATCTTAACACTACATATTTTAGACAATAGTGTGCCAACAGTTTTGGGAAGGCCCATTCTTGTTTCAGTATGACAATGTTCCAGTGCACAGACAAGGTCAATAAAGAAATATTTCTCTCCGTTTGGTTTGTGCAACAGCTTGACTGACCTGAGTGGCCCTGACGTCCACCTCATCCAACACTGTTCAGATTAATTTGAACACTGACTCCAAGCCAGGCGTCAGTATCCAGCGTCATTAATGCTCTTGTGGCTGAATGGGAGGAAATTCCTGCAGTCAGGATCCAAAATCTCGTGGAGGGAAGGCAGCAGTGCGGAGGCTGTTGCAGCAGCACATTCATGCTTTTGGAGTGAAATGTTCAACAGTCACTCGTGGGTTTAATGTGCAGGTGTCCACATACTTTAGCCGTACCGTGCAGACAAATCAGATGGGAAAAACATGGTGACACCAGACTGAAACAAATGGAGAAACCCAGTTTGCACTGAAAAAAAAAAACCAATGCTTGCCTCACCCCCACAATGTGAGCATCCTTCCACCTCGCCTCCGCTCGTCCTCTCAGACCTCACCTCGAAGGATCCCTTGTGGTGATAACACATAAGATCTGATTCTCATCTACTCTGCAGCAATGATGGAGGGTTTAGCACCATGTATTCTTGCAGCTGAGTATTTGAGGAGTGCTTTCCAGATAATCTAATAAGCAATAGTAACTGAAGAAGTTTGATTCATGATGTGACACCAGCTGACTACAGGGTTTCCTGAGTGAGTGAGTGCAAGATTCACATTGCAGTGCTTAATCAGAAATATGACCACAATGAGAATGTAAGGACACCTTCCTGTCACACAATGGCTTCATAATACTCCAAAACACTGACTCCAGCACCATGCGACTGACTGAACATGAACTCTCTAAATTAAGTGACTCTCTCCTTTAATGCACAGGATCACGAGCGCCTCCTTCCGTCACAGCTACTGACCATAGCGCCTCCTGCAGTCCTCATAGTGAAGGCGCAATCTTCAGCAGAGGGAGCAAGTCAGCGGAAGCTAGCAACACAAGACTGCCTTCAAAATAAAATTAAATCATTACTTTTAATTATGTTACCATCTATCATTCAGGGTCTTTTGACGAGATTTTTCTCAGTCAGTCAAAATTCACTGCAATTTTGATAGAAATCTTGTTATCTTATCTTATAAAATATGATAGAACAATATATAAAATATATAATATATATAGTGAATAAAACAATGTATGATGCCATTTTGCATATAGAGCAGCTTTCTTTTACTTTTAAAACTTACAGTACATTTTGCTGCTATGCTAATACTTAGTGTGTATGTACTAAAACAATAAAAGTTTGCATGCAGGACATTTACTTCTAATGTTTTTCACCATGGTACAAGATGTCTGTACTTCTTCCACCACTGATTACAATATATCAAAAAAAATTTATAAATGAATTACTGCTCACAAATGCTAAATAGACGTATTTTATTTTATTTATCTAATACTTGACGTTATTCAAAAAAGTATTCCCAACTTTCCATAAAAGATTTTATTTTGGAATGCACAACCGGAAGCCGTAGCAGTGGTGAACTTCCGGTAGCAGCAGTCACCGGGAAGAAGGAGGAGCTAAAACTTCCGGGAAGAAGAAGGAGCCTCCGGCGGCGGTGAAAGCCGACTGTTGGCACCGTAACAAAGACCGAAAAGACGCGTATCTCCAGGCACCTGCTGTTTGAGGTCAGTACCGTCCCAGTCCCCCCCCCCCTCCCCGCTTCACTTTAACGCTCCGCAGCTTTTCTTTGTCTTTTTAAACGACATTTACTTTCCATAAAAGCAGAAGTGATGAACTTTGAGGGCCGAGAGTGAACGTTAGGGTTCAGTGTTAATGTGGAGGATCTGACGGACCTGCAGTGAGGCAGAACAGCACAGATGAAACGCCTGCTCTTTTACAGACAGGTGTCCTCCAGGTACAAATATTGACTTAATCTGTTACTTCACCGGTTTGGCCTGATTATACTTAACTAATTTGCTATGTGCGGCTCTGTGAACATGTCATCTTGGGCTTTGGGAAACGGTATTCGTCATTTACCCACTGTTTTCTGGCGTTTTATAGGTCAAACTGTGAATCAGTGAAGCGCCAAAATATACAACAGATTAATTGTTAGTGGCCCTGAAACAAGAGAGCAAGCAGCTGATCATTGATATAAAACAGTGGCATCATAATGGCTATTTTTTTCTCTTAACTGTTGTTGAGTTCATAGTGAGCTTGTAAAAATGACTTTTATCTCCCATGGCCGGTGTCCTCGATGGATTCCTGCATGTCTTCAGCATCCTAAAAGACATTACTGTATTATCACCTTACATAGCATCTGAGCATCGGTTGGCATTTGACTGTAAGCAGCTGTATCATCAGATGACATGATAGGTGTGACGATGATGATGTGATACAGCAACATCCTGTCCTCAGAGAGATGCTGGCCTCGTCTTACCAGTGACCACAGCTCGCTGTCCCCAGACCATCCGAGACAGGACGGCAGGACGCAGATCATGGCTGCCAGACAGCAGAGACCCGTGGACAGCCCAGCAGAGTCCAAGAGGACGGACGTGAGGACCAATGAGAAGAAGTGCTGTGAGTGTTTTTTTTTTTTTTTTTTTTTTTCCTCTGCGTGCCCTGAAGCTGAAATGTTGACTCAGTATCTGACACATTAACCTGTTCTGTATTAATTATTGAACTCTGTGCACTTCAACTATGGTTTTCTTTAATGTAACGCAGTAACACTGAGCTCCAAACAGTTCCTCTAATCACATTTCTCACTCTGCCGGCCATGAGTCAAGAGAGGCGATAAGCTTTCAGCGGGCATTGAATGTTAAATGTCAACTTTGACGCCCTGTCTGTTATTCAAAAAATGTGTACAGTGTGTGGGTGTATTTGTAACAGCAGGTAGTACACACATACCTTTAAAGCGCAGTGTATTGTAAAGAGCAAGGTCAATGATCAGCCATGTAAAAATGTCACCGAGCTCAGCTTGATTTTATCTCCTCAGTGAGAATTTGAGGAATCTTTACTGTGAGATGAATCTAAAACGATCCCGTCAAAATATGTCCTGAGCCCAAACATACTCCTGCCTGCCGTCTTGCTCTCACAGACATCTGTTAGAAAAATCTCCAGTCAAGTCTGGTCTCGCCTCTCACTTGTTTTCCCTGAGCTGAGGATGGTCCTCAGTGGGCCTGGACTGACAGAACAGGGAGAAAAAGAAACAGGGTTTCATGTCCCAAACAAGGTTACAGTGGAGCTGCTCACCGGGTAGCACAGCAGCAGGTCTTTGAGAAACATTAACCAGCCGTCGAGAGGTGACGACGGAAATGTTAAGAAACACGTTAACGTTGGACGTTGGATTATTTCACAACCCTCCCTCTTCTTGCTTGTGTGTGAGCAAGTTTAAAGCAAAAGTCACTTAACAGTTAATGAGGGGGGCGTGTAGGTCAGATATCTTTGTATGCTTAATAACAAAAGTCACTCTGTGTGTGTGTGTGTGTGTGTGTGTGTGTGTGTGTGTGTGTGTTGTTGCAGCTTGGGCCTCCTACATGACCAATTCTCCAACTGTAATAGTGATGATTGGGTTGCCCGCCAGGGGGAAAACCTACATGTCCAAGAAGCTGACACGCTACCTCAACTGGATCGGAGTGCCAACGAAGGGTCAGCACAGAGGCAGCACACGCCATGTTTGATCCCCGCTGTAACCTTTGATCCGTCCACAGGAAATGAAGCCGCTAAGAACCGGGTTCAGGTTTTATTCAGAGCCCCGGAGTCCTGGGAAATGTCAGAGTGATTGTAAAATGAAAGCGTTTCGTGATGTGCACCTGCAGGTAGCTTAAGGCAGGTTGGCACCCTGATCCATTTTTCCTTTATAAAGCCTGTTACGACATTCAGAGATATTACTTGACTGAAAATCTTGCGCTCAAGGCTATGTTGTTTTAATGTCGTCATATTTATGTCAGCGCCCCTGAATGAACGGCTCTGTTTGGAGTTGTGCACTTATGTTGTCATATAAACAGAATGCAGCACCGGGAGAACTGGTTTGAGGTGAGAACACACTGTAACCCTTGTCACGGTCTTTGCGTGTCTCTTTCTCTCTTTTGACTCTGCAGTGTTTAACCTTGGAGTTTATAGGAGAGAAGCCGTGAAGTCGTACAAGTCCTATGACTTCTTCAGACATGACAATAAAGAAGCAATGGAAATTAGAAAGTGAGTAAGACACATTCGTCCCCCTGCGTGTGCTCCAGGGGGCTTTCTGTCCTGATTACTCAGCTGTGGAAAACACCTGCTTAGCTTTCATGCAGGCTCGCCGTGCAAATGCCTCTTCTGACTGGGCAGTGTTTGTCTAACAAATGGGAATACAGTTATTACAGCACATTGTGTCTTGAAGATGCATTTAATGGCTTTGATTTCCCGATCGATGTTCTCTTTGTGTTTGCACAGACAGTGTGCCTTGGTGGCGCTGCAGGATGTCAAGGCCTATCTGAATGAGGAGGGAGGTCAGATCGCTGTAAGGACGCGCAGGACTGTGTCTGTATTTGCTGTTTGCGGATGTTAATTTAAATCTGATTTGGTCTGAATGTCCCCTGGTGTCTTTCAGGTTTTTGATGCCACCAATACGACCAGAGAGAGAAGGGAACTGATCCTTAATTTTGCAAAAGATAATGCATACAAGGTGAGAGATACGTTGATGTTTAGGTCATTTTAGCTCAGTTAATATATTTTTACATGAATTTCTAATGATTGCCGTCTTGTTTTAGGTGTTTTTTGTAGAATCCATATGTGACGATCCGGATGTCATCGCCACAAATATCCTGGTAAATGATGCATCCATGCCTTTGAGCTCAGTTACGAGCAGACTTTCATCCTGGAGTTGTTAGATGTCACCTTGAATCATCTCTACAAATGTGTCTCTCATAAAGGATGTGAAGGTGTCCAGTCCAGATTACCCCGAGAGGAACAGAGAAAGTGTCATGGAGGATTTTCTGAAGAGAATCGAGTGTTATAAAGTGACGTACCAACCTTTAGATCCGGACGAACACGACAAGTAAGAGGCCACTTTGTTCAGGACGCTTCTAGTTGCATTTCTGTGTGTGTCATTGTGTTGTCAAGAACATGTACTTGCAGAAACTGTCCAGCAGGTGGAGACAGAAGCTCATTTGTTGCACAGATGGTTGTTATCTTTAGTGGGTTTTGATTTGAGGAGCTGATACACAGTGTTTTGTTGTTTACTTTGTCAGAAGTTGAGGTCACGTGATTTCAGGAAAACCAGATTCAGAGGTTGTTTTTTAATTCTAACAGCTGTTAAAATAAAAAAAAACAACCTCTGAATCTGGTTTTCGCTTAATTTCTAAGTAAGTATTTAACTGACGATATTTAGAAATTAAGCAAAAACCAGATTCAGAGGTTGTTTTTTTATTCTAACAGCTGTTAAAATAAAAAAAAACAACCTCTGAATCTGGTTTTTGCTTAATTTCTAAGTAAGTATTTAAGTGACGATATTTTCAGAAAACCACATGGTATGTGTATTAAAATAAATGAAGTAACCCAGCTGAGAATAACCCCACATGCTTAATTTAACAGCTGTTGACCTTCCTGAAACTAATGCTCTGATGTGTGTGTTAGATGAAATATCAGGATATTTAGGCTACACCACAAGTACACGATATCCTCTCTCTACCCTTGAGTCACTTTCCAGATATGTTTGTATGATTGACTCACTTTCTGTTGTCCTCTCTTCGCCCTGACCCACAGGAACCTGTCCTTCATCCAGGTCATCAATGTCGGCCGCCGTTTCTTGGTCAACAGGGTGCAGGACTACATCCAAAGCAAAATCGTGTACTACCTCATGAACATCCACGTACACTCCCACTCCATCTACCTCTGCCGGCACGGAGAGAGCCATCACAACAAGGAGGGACGCATCGGGGGAGACTCTGAACTGTCGAAGAGGGGGAGACAGGTGCTTTAATCGGTCATCTCACCCCTATGTTCCTTTATGAAGATAGCAGCATCTTAAAAAGTCTTAAAAGGGTAGTTTGACATTTTGGGAAGTTCACGTATCACTCATATCTGTCTTTTTAAATATAAAGCTACAGCCAGCAGCTTAGCTTAGCTTAGCTTATCTTAGCTTAGCTTAGCATAAAAACTGGGAACAAGGGGAAACACGTAGGCTGCCTCGAATTCTTCTTCTTTTTCTTTTTCATGACTTAAACAAAAGAGATATAATGTGTTAATGAGCTATTAGTTTCCACCTGTTTCTAGTCATTGTGCTAAGCTAAGCTAACCAGCTGCTGGCTCTAGCTTCATGTTCATATATATGAGTGTGGTAGCCATCTTCTGATTTAACTCTTGGTAAGAAAGAAAGCAAATAGTGTTTATCAAAGTCTTGAACTAAACCTTTTAATATGACATGCAGCATAATTGAACAAGCTTTTATGAATTCGTATTATCTTGTGAAATCTACAATAAAGTTTCCAGCTTTGAAACTTCAGTTCGATGGTGTGAATAAACTATGATGAAGGCCATAATGAGAGACTTCATCCACTGTGTAACCTCTGTTCTGTGTTACGGTGTCAGCGCTAAAGTCTCTTTCCTGTGTTCAGTTTGCAGCAGCTCTGAAGGGTTTTGTGGAAGAGCATCATCTGACGGACCTGAAGGTTTGGACGAGCCAGCTGAGACGCACCATTCAGACGGCAGAGGAGCTGGGAGTTCCCTACGAGCAGTGGAAGATCCTGAATGAAATAGATGCTGTACGTCCCCCGATTCCTCACGGAGAGGACGCAGTGAGGGTGTGTCACAGATTCTGAGTGTTTTTATGACTTTGTGCTTCAGGGAGTGTGTGAAGAGATGACGTATAAGATGATTGAGGAAACATACCCAGAGGAGTTTGCCTTGAGGGACCAGGACAAGTACCATTACCGCTACCCTGGAGGAGAGGTAAGAGCTGCGTCTTCCCTCCAGAGTGATGCCTGACCGCTCATGTGTGATCTATGAAAACTAACCCAAAGAGAGCAAAACTGAACTGTATCATTTGATTTCATGAACCGTTCCTCCCTCCGCAGTCCTACCAGGACCTGGTTCAGCGGCTGGAGCCAGTCATCATGGAGCTGGAGCGACAGGGCAACGTGCTGGTCATCTGTCATCAGGCCGTCATGCGCTGCTTGCTCGCCTATTTCCTGGACAAGAGCGCAGGTTAAATGCACAAACATGAACGTGATGCATGCCTCGACAGAGCCTTGCTTTCCAAAGACACATTTACTGCTGAGTCTAAAAGCTGTTTTTTTATCACTTATCTAAAACCTCTATGATAATTTTACTCAAGGGACACGTGTTTAACGGTGCTTTAGCAAAACAGCTTGGTGAAGTAATTCAAGGCCTTATTATTGCCCTGAGCGCTGAAAAATAGTGTCAAGTTGCAGCTAAACTAAACGTTTCTGAGGGGGCTGTTGAAGACGCACTGGAGAGATATTCAGTACCACCTGAAGTCTAATATATCAAGTGAAAGCCTTAATGAGGCAGCAAAGCTTCTGCAGCCATGATACAAAGCTAACTGCACAGGAAATGCTCCACTCTGTACTCTAAAACACAACTGGCAAAGTGCTGCTGGAGTGGGCGAGTAACAATTTGCAAACCGCACCACGATTACAAAAACATGCACAAGGGCTCTGTTTTTGTTGAAGTGACATGCAACAGTACAACATTCAGGCCCGTTTGTGACCTTGAAATGTGCTTTTCTCCTTCGTCTGCTGCCTTTGTGGGTTTGTGATGGTGCAGTTAGCAGGCCAATGAAATGAGCGCAGCGCCTGAACGTTTGTGTTGTAGAAAATTTATTTATATACAGGAACACCAGACAGCTGCAAACTAGTCAGACTGGTCTTTTCCAGCCGTCGTATGACCTTGTTCTGGAAGTCCATGTGTCCTAACAGGCTTAGACATACAGGAAGTGAGAGGCTTGTAAGGAGGTGCCATGTGTAAGCTTCAGACCACTGCAAAGACCTGTTCAAAATAGACTCTCACAGCAATTAGATCTCTAATTACAGCAGAGGTTTACCTGAGGGTGCTTACAGTGAACTGGGTGAACATGTGACAGAGCACAATCATGGCTGTAAATCCCTGGACCAAATGTGATCAGGGATGGGAAGGAATTCCTGTCTGCCACAGTGGATCTGTAGGTCGGATGAAGCCTCGTTTGATGCACCTCCAACACTTCTTGGATGCTGATGTTCTCCACAGTGTTTAACAAGAAACATACGGTACATACAGTGCTGTGTATGGTGATATCTGTGGGGTGTCTTTTCTGCCTTAGTGGAGAATTCTTGTTTGAAGCAGTGGATTCTTGGCCTTTGAAGCTCGTACATCTTAAAGAATGACGCGTGCATGTAAATACATAAAATAACCGTGTTGAAATGGGCATGAGGTGAAAAAACGTGAATCATGAGTGGGCGTTAGTGTGGAAAATGCAGCTCAAAAACAAATCCGTCATTAGGCTTTGGCTGACGCCTTTCATCAGGCAGCAGAGGAAGCGGTCACCTCTGCAGCATCTGTTTAAAGTCTGAACCACAGTGAAAGCCGCCAGTGTGGGTGCAGCTCTGACTGGCGATTTATCCCACTGCATCCTCCTGTGGGACGCATCTTAACTCAGCAATCGTGTGCTGTTTGTTATAAAGCGCAACATGAGCTTTACAGAGTGACATGTCATCCCAAACATGGAGAGAAGTCCTCTCACAAACACAAACATGACTGGACACAACCACAGCGCAGAAAGTCTCAACTGTTTTTGTTTTCCTCGGCACAGATGATCTACCATACTTGAAGTGTCCCCTGCACACTGTCCTGAAGCTGACCCCTGTGGCTTATGGTAAGTCACGTCACTGTTCATCAGCAAAACCTAACTTTTTCCTTCGTGGGGTCATGACCAGTTTGTCTCCTGTCTCCCTCGACCAGGCTGTAAAGTGGACCAGTTTGACCTGAAGGTGGAGGCTGTCAACACTCACAGGGACAGACCATTAGTAAGCTCCTCACCTTTTTATCATTGTGTGACATAAACACGCCGTCGGTTCGCTCTGTCCGTGGTCGTGTCCGTGCAGCCTGAAGGAGAAGTTTGACCCTGGACGAAGCACTCTGACCAGGGCTGCCTTTGAACAGTCAAACCAAAATTGCACACTGCTGTTTCAGCTTTCAGGACCCGGATACTGTCTCTCAGACGTCCTGGCATCAGATGCAAAAAACTCTATTTAGGTTCTCAAGAAAAACTCTGTGTACTCACAGAGAGAAACAAGGATAAGGGCATGTTTATATTTTAGGCTTTAGAAATGTCATTGTGAAAGTAGCCTCACGTGCACGATCTCTGACTTCCACAGCCGTTTAAAGAGGAGAAACCACTTAGACGTAGTTTAACATTTTGGCAATCTTGCTTTCTTTTCCAGAGTTAGTTGAGAAGATTGATACCGCTCTACATATGAGGTGACAGCTAGCAGCCAGTTAGCTTAGCTTCGCATAAAGACTGAACATGGGGGAACAGCTAGCCTGGCTCTGTCTGAAAGTAGTAAAATCCTCCTACTTGTGCCTCTAATGCTGTGTGGGTGTCTATATTTTGGCTTGGCGCAAGAAATAATCCAGCACGTAAGCCTCAGTAAAAGCTACATTAAACACACAAGATGTAAAATGTTAATTGCAGTGTGTCAGAGGTGCTGGTAGGCAGATTTAGATAGAGCCAGGCCTTAAAGTGTAATGAGTAATTCACTATTGCATGTGAGAATTGAGCACGGCTCTGACTATTTACAGCGCCTGTGTTCTCATGAATTCATCACATGTATATAAACCATCATCAAACACCAGAAAAAGCAATTAGTGATGGGTCTGTTGAGAGATTAACAAGTATAAAATGAGGAGAACATAAGAACAGGGAAAAAAACGACGCCTTCAGTGTGAATAAAGAGAATAATCACACTGAGCAGACAAAAGCGCTTAATGAAAATGAAGTTTAATGAATGTGTGACAGGCAGCTCACTCTGTGTTAATCAGAGCTTTTTAGCTGAAAACAGCTTCCTGCCTGATGAGGACAGTCTGTGTAAAATCAAAACAGTGAGCTGAAAGACGCTGAAGTGCTCCGCGGAGGGTTCAGGTTCATCACTGTGAGCCAGTTCAGCCATTGTTAGTATAAGAATGCTAATCAGGGCTGAATGCTCGTGTGTAAATCCGGGAATCCCCGTGTCACACATCCCCGTGCCTCTGGTTTAGTTTCCTAATCAGACGGGTTTATATCTGCTCCACAGTTTGTGCTGATGAGTGACGAGTGTTGAAACCTAGACAGAGTGGGTGGTGGCACGTAACCACACTCACCGAGGAACCTCGTAAACGGGGTGAGAAATACTCCGACTGAGACCGACATCACAGCAAGCCTTCACGGCTGTTTGTCTCTGCAGCAGTGTTTCTGTCTGTGCCTTCTCACTGTCACTCTCACCGCAGCACACGCTGATTTCAGACCCACAGCAGGAGAGGTCAGATGAATAAAACATGGCTTGAAACGTCCACCTTCGCTCTTCTTCCTCACTGATCAGAATAAAGCCAGAACAGACGCCGTGCTGCCGGCTTTCCACCGACGGAACAGCTTCACTCCGCTGTCCAGCCAAGACCAGATCAAACGACCCCGTCTGTACAGCGTGGGCAACCCTCCGCAGGCCCGCACGTCCCAGGCCCCCACTTTACCCAGCATGCAGTTCTCTGAGGCGTCCGAGGGGGCAGAGCTGCTACAAGGCGAGGTCAGTGCTGTGAATGCTGCGGTGTGTAAAAGAGCTTTAAACATGTTTTAAATGGAGGGAAAGTAAATGGGATGGACGGAGAAGTGTCTGAGTGCAGATGCACGCAAACCCTGCACCAGTTATGGCTCTGGACATACTGGGACATTAACGTGAAACTGGGAATGTGGTGAGGAGAATGGGAATAAGAGATGATTAAATGTTAAGTGTGTCAGGATCTTCACAGAAAAACTAAGGAGCTAAAAGCTAAGAGCAAGTGAAAGATGTTATCAGCTGATTGGAGGTGAAGTATGAAGCTTTATGGCTGTTTTTTAACTAAATGTAGTTTTTTCCAGTGTGCTTTTTGCCCACAAAGTGACCTTTTATTAATTTCACTGCACTTCAAAGACAGGAAAGGGACAGAGAGGGAGTGTTTGGCTCTGGCTGCTGAGCTCATATTTTAATGTTAGTGCAGTAGTTCAGTCAGCGCCAGTCCAAACAAACACCTCATTCCTCTTTTGGTTTGGTGTTTTCATTAATCTGCCTCCTCTCCCGTCGCTCTGCATCCTGCAGGACTCTGTGAACGGCTTCAGCGCTGCAGCAGACGCCAACGACTGCGTTCGCACTTAAAGAGGTATTTTCAGCCTTTTTCCTCACATCTGTCTCGTGGGACGTCTGAACTCTCCTCCTCACGCCTTCTTCCTTCCCCACTTCTCTCAGGCTTTTCTCCACACGGGTGTGTCACCAGACCTGAGGACCAGCAGTAAAAAATGCCAGCTTCAGCCACCACCCTCCACATCTGTGTCACCCTGAACCTGTTATCTGTTTGGTTTTTGTAATGCGTGTTAGCGTGAGTGTGCACCGCCATACATGAATGAATGCCTTTGCACAACAGCCTTCAAATCCACCTCAGATACATAATGTAAAGATGTGTAGTGAAGAAAGCCCATCCATTAGCACACTCCACACACTGTAGTCTACAGTCACATGATGCTGTGTTAGACGTAGAACCTGTTGATTGTAAGCTGTATACCTCATTCGAAGCTCTCTGTCAGACTGTGCCTCTGTTGAAGGAAGCCATGCACAGCCTTAGTTTTTCCTCTTAAAGCTACTTATTTAAACATTCCCACGAAATGTCCATCCTTTCCTCGGGTGGGCTGACGAGATGTAGTAATAACTTTATATGGAGGTGTCATTTCAGGCGTATTAAATGGAGGCTGGGCTCACAGCTGTAGAAAGAAAAGAAACAGTTCGTCTCGCCCCGTAAAAGGCAGCAGCTCCACTCATTCCCCCTCTTCTCTCCAGCCATGCCTGCCCGGACGCGGTGCCTTCTGCTCAAACAACAGCTTTAATACGTTCAGCCGCCCACTGTGATGGTGTGAAGCTGATCTCATTTGAACTCCACAAAACCGATGCAACCGGTTTTAAGCACGACCATGTAGAAAACATCCATCCACACGACTTTGATTTTAATATGAGGAACGAATTAATCGTTTAAAAGTGCCTTTATTTAAAGGACTGCGAAGCTGTGACCGTTGTAATCAAGAGTATTTAAAATATTTTAGCATCCACGTGATACACAAGTGTGTGTTTCACCTTAACTGAAGGATCGGCAATAAATCTGGACGTCTTAAAGAGTCTCATTGCACTCTGTGCTGTACGTGTTTCATGCAATAAAGTTAATTTTAAGCATTTTTTTTTTTCCCACTGGCTTCTGTATTTTCCAGAATCTTCAGTTTGGTGAAGAAGTGTGTGTGTGTGTGTGTGTGTGTGTGTGTGTGTGTGTGTGAGCTCATTGGGAGTATCCTTCCTGTTTGGTGGACTTTATGTCCCCAATGAGCGGAGACACGGACATCACCCACACTCAGAAACAGAATGTGACATGCACAATGTTTTACTGTGTTTCACACATCTGTCAAAAAAAAAAAAAAACATGTAGATAATTAGGCGTTGATGATAAGATGTGGTGTTGGTCAGAATGATGTTTATTTATTATTTCAGCGAGAATGAGACAGAAATTAGACCATTTCTAGTGTTTGTAACCAATGAATTGATCCATTTTGTGCAACAGGATTTTCTTCATCCAACAGATTCAACGCTGACATCCGGTATGATCACAAACACGATCACAGAATCACTCCTGACCTCTTATACATCTGTAAATACACACAGAGCCCAGAGCTGCACGCTCAGCCCTGAAACAGGAGTTTACATGAATATGATGAGTCATCAGGGAAACGTCGAGCAATCAGTCGTATTTTAGAGAATTTAATCTGCGAGTTTCTGTGACGCCTGAAACGACCCTGAATGAGTGGATTCAGATAAAAAGCTCTGATTAATTTCCAGGCTGATTGCAGACGTTAAACAAAGAATCGGCTACGGATATTTACAGAGAAAGAGATGCACACCAATGTGTTTGTCATTCTCAGCTTTAGAGAAAAATACTATTGAATAAACAAAAAAAACCTGCACATTTTATGTGATTACAGCCTTTAATGAATGAAGCTTTACCTGGATTCAATTTGCTTTGAGCTGTCCAGCTGCTGAGGAGTCCAAACATGCTGTTGTTGTTGTTGTTTACTGTGTCACTCTTCAGATGGAAGTCCAGCTGCCAGACACTTTGCAGATTACAACTCATGAAGACCTCAAAACACAACTTTTGTGGCTTCTGACCCCTGAAGACGAAGCGACGTCTTCTCCTGACCTCATGTCACAGGTTGCAGAGACTTTGATAGATGGATAAATACATTATTGATCCCCTACGGGAAATTACAGTGTTGCAGCAGCAGCAGCTCACATATTTCATAACACACATGACTTACACTAAGCTGACCTGAGGTACGTAAGAAAAACACTTAAATACACACGTGCACAGAAACTACAGCACTAGGTGGAAAAATAGAAGAAGAAAACAGAATTAAGACTCACACGTTGATGAGTTATGAATCGTGTTTCCCTCTAAAAGTGTTTAATTTGGACATTTTTTCAGACGGAAAATTAAACTATCCACTATGTTCCAACAAAACGGGAAGAAAAGAAAAGCCTTCACTCATTAATCATCACAAATTAAGGTGATTAGTGCCGGTGTGATGATTCTTGAGCATCTGCATATTTTACACTTTGTGTAATAATGGTGGTTCTGTCAGGACTTTAGGCTGGTTTTAATGGATTCTCAGAAAAATAAAGGAAGTATTGTCTCTGTTTGACAGATTTGAATGACCGTCAGTAGTAATGCTCGTGATAAATAGTTTGTGTTATGTGTCGTGTTCGCTGCTGTCCTCCCGTCTTCTCGTCTGTCTGCTTTATTCCAGCTCCTCAGCTGGGCTGTGCCACCACTCCTCTATAAATTGCCTCATCTGATCCTGCTGTGACCACTTTGAGATCCTCCTGTAGAGCAGCATGAGGAGCGCCGCCCGGACTGTCAGCCTCGTCTCAGCGTTTCTTTTACTCGCTTCAGGTAAATTGAAGACAAATTTTCGCAAATTGTGATTGTTTTGGTATTTTTTTTTTTTTCTGACGGTAGTTAATCTTCCAAAAAAAATGACAAAATAGCTCAGGAGCCGAAGAAATGCTCTGCACCGCCGGAGTACCCGCACACCAGGCTGGACGCCAGATTCAGCGGAAAACTGAAGTTCGGCAGCGGGGAGAAGGTTTATTATGACTGCGCCGAGGACTTCACTCCGTCCAGAGGCTTCCGAGCTGTGCAGTGTGTGAACGGAAAATGGAGCAAACTGACTCTGAAATGCGAAAGTAAGTGTCTGACACGCGTAGTTCATCATGAAAGGGCCGAGGAAACTGCCAGGGGCTGTTTTTGGACGGTGGATGGTTGATTTGTTTGAGATTTCAGCTGATTTTAAGGACCAAAGCTGCCTGAGGCCCTCTAGCGGCCATAAGGTAAAACTACGTGTAATTCCAGTACAGTTAAAGGAAAAAAAAAAAAAAAAAAAAAAAAAAAAGACATTTAAAGAATTGTTTGAAGGCCTACAAATATGCTTAAAATAGAGAGAAAAAGAAAATGCGTGGGTTTGTCTAGTCAGCTTTTTTCTTCGGAGTTAGTTCACATCTTGGAGCACACAGATTAAAATGCAGCCTTCAATAGTGCAAACAGAGTTTCAGCACTTAAGTGTCTTCATCAGAGTCAAAAACTCATTTTTTTGAGTTGAGAAGCACCTGATTCAGCTACATACCGTTGGACTGCTTTATCAATACCACACACTCACGAGAGTTGGTTGCTTTAATTGTTTCAGCCATGCTGACGCTCATCCTTTAAACCTAAGTTATTATATAACGTTAATATTAGAGTGTGAAAGGCAAACAGAAACAGGTGTCTTAACAATCCCTGAAACTGACTCACTTTATATTCACAGTCTTCAGGTAACTTCTGCGGTTTGTTTGCTGGCTGCTGACAAGAAAATAAGAAAGTGTGTCTCTTATGTCCTGTTAACTGTTGAAGGAAACCGTCTGCCTCGTCTGTTCGTAGTGAAGTCAGATGAGCTTTTCATGGATTTGTGTTTGGTGAAGTCAGTCTACTCTGCTCCTCCAGGTGCTTGAAATTCACCCCCTGCAGGTCGCTCCCTCACCTGATTAACACCTGCTCTGTCCAGTAGAGTCAAAAGGCAGCTAATCAAACGTTTTTGATACAGAATGAGACAAATCAACGGCTGCTCGCACTCAGACGCAGCTTCATCACAAATGAACACTTAAGCAGACCAGATGTCTGCTGTCATGGGGTCTTGTAACAAATCTGATTCCCTGATTCCTGTTTTCATTCACTCTCTCTGCATCTCATTTTTAACAGAGGTATCATGTGGCAATGCCGGGGAACTACTGAACGGAGAGTTCCACTATGAAGGGAACTCGCTCATCGGGGAGAAGGTTTATGCTGTATGTGACGAAGGGTGAGTCTGGAGGAACCCCTGTCAGACAGACGTGGTCAGAAAACGCCTGTGAATTTGTGTTTGACTGCATGCGTCCGTGTTGACAGGTACACTCTGAAAGGACTCAGCTATATGATCTGCAAGAAGTCTGGCTGGACCGGCGACTTCCCATCATGTGAAGGTGGGCAGCGGTGGATTAGAGCCTTCTTACTCATGATCTGAAACCCATTCATGCTCTTACGCACGGTGGCTGCTGCACCTTAAGACTTGATCTTCAGTGGGTGGTGTTAAGATGAGTAACTACTGATGCACAGGGAGGTGATTCACTTTAATCCCTTCATTCATGTTCACAGATTTTCCCTGATAGTAATAAAGGTGTGAAAATAAATAGATTTGCTGACATGTAACTGACTTTAAATAAGCCAGTCGTGTCGGTTTAGCAGGATTGTGGGTTGCAGATACCGTCTTGAACTTTTCATTGAGGTGAGTCTCAGACTGTTTTAAAATGAACAGGATTTAAATCTCCTCAGAGGGAGAGGTCACCTGCTCCACCCCTGCGGTGGCCAACTCCGTGAGCGGCGGCGGAGCTGCTTCTGTAAGGCGCGTGGGAGACAACGTGACCTTCACCTGCAGCGAGGGCTTCCAGCTGGAAGGAGCTCAGGAGATCACCTGTGGTCCTGGAGGCCAGTGGCAGCCTCAGCCGCCTCAGTGCCTGCCGTCACCTGATACGTTACCTGACACAGAAGGTGAGTTAGTGTTTCCGGTCTGATGAACTGTCTCAGTGTAGAGCTGGTGTCTGAATGGACGCTTTACGCTCTGCACGACCTTCAGGTGGATGCCGCGTGCCGGCCGCCGTCGGCAGCTCCAACGCCCACCTCGCCGACAAGTACTTCACGGTGACATCTTTTGCTTCCGGCGACAGCGTCCATTACGTGTGTGACGTTGGATACGTCCAAGCAGGCGGCAGCAGGTATCGCAGGTGTAACGAGGGAAAGTGGACGCCGCTGCTGCTGAGATGTGAACGTGAGAAGTCTTTATAATCCTTCACACTCGGGCCTGTTTTTAAAGCTTTACCAGTGCTTTTCTACTTCACTGAAGATCTGAAGTGTTTGGAAAACTGGTGGTTAAAAGTTATTTCTCTTTAAAGGATGATTCCAGGGTTTTTTTTGTTTCACTACTGCTAACATTTCCACAGTGTGCTGGAGTGATTTAGCTTTTTAATGTTGTTAAGTTAAGTTGAGTTAAGTTGTTTGAATGTTGTCAAACCTCCCAGGCAGTCAGTAATTCACAATATAACTCAGGACACTTTATATCAGGGCTAGATTGTAATGGGTTGCCAGATCCTTAAAATAAATAAAAGTATGAATACTAGACTGTTAAAATGCTCTGGTGCAAGTAAAAGTCCTGCATGCAAAATGTTCCTGAGGAAATGTCCACTGTGACTGTTATACTGTTTATATCATTTATTATCTCATTGTTAATCACCTGTGCATTAATATAAAAGCAGGATTTTACTGTTAGTCGAGGTGGAGCTCATTTTTAACTACAGCATTTCCACTCATGATTCTTTTCATTTTTAATTAATACGCTGGTTATGTTCTCTGCTAATCAACTGATAATTTGGTTTGGAAATGTTGAGAAATGCTTTACAATTCCCAAAGTGGAAAGCAGAAAATCTTCACATGAAATACTTGTTTTGGGTTTTTTTTTTTTTTCAATCGACTAATTGTTTGAGCTGTACTTGTCTATGCTGTCAGGTATTGTAATTTATATCAAAATATCATCCAGGTGTATACATAAAGAAACCTTCTCCTCCTCTTTCACCCTCTGAAGGAAAGCCCTGTGGCTCTGCAGGAGAGATTGTAAATGGACAGTTTACTTACACTGGAGTGGAGTTCGGAGACACTGCCACAGCTGTCTGTGACGAGGGGTGAGGAAACGCGTCCTGCGCTGCTTTCTTACACTGTTATTCTTTACACTTCAGAGATTTAACTTTCTCCAGCTCTGAAAATGTGACTTTACATCCATCCTTCCATCAGACATCGTCTTGTGGGACACGCAACCAGACGCTGCCTGAGTCAAGGCTGGGACCGACGAGTCCCCGCCTGTGAAGGTGCGCTGACCGTCCGTGTCGCAGCAGCATTCGCCCGGTGGCCTTCACGTCCTCTTCCTCTTACGCTGCTGTTTCTCTTCCAGCTGTGGAGTGTGAAGCGCCTCCGGAGGTGACGAACGCAGAGATGGAGGGCCATCAGGAGACGCCTCACACATACAGGAGTGTCATTCGCTATCGGTGTCGTGTGGGGACCCTTCACGGACCGAGGGAGATCTGGTGCACCGAGGACGGGACGTGGAGCGCTGCTCCTCCGACATGCAAAGGTCCCTGAAGCTTTTAGTGTCGCAGCACTGTTTGACAAAAGTTCAACATTTTATTTCCACGTCTTTTTTTTTTTTTTTTTTTTTTTTTTTTTGACACGATTCGAGTAAAAGCTCTGTTTCCTCGCAGAAATCACATGTCCATCTCCAAGAGCGCCCGGCGTCTTCTGGGCAGGAGTTCGGAAAGAGCGGTATCAATACCGGGACACGATAATCACGCACTGTTACCCGGGTTACGCAGCGACCGGGCCGAACGTCATCACCTGCGGCAGCGATGGCCGGTGGTCCCCTCGCCTCCCCAGCTGTACACGCACAGGTAAGTCATCAACTCCTCGTATTTGAGATGCTTGACGTTAGTTTTCCAGCACTTTAAAATCCTGATTCCCCACCTGTTATTTCAGCACGTCGCAACTACTGGAGGCACTAATTTGCTCTCTGAACCTACAATAATCAACCTGCTTAAACTGTTCACCAGCAGTCAGCGGAGGAGGAACTCTAACAAAGCTACACACTGTCTTCCTTCTACAAGACGTAATCCGTTATAAAATCCACCTTTTTAATATTGCACTAAGAGTGATTTATATTTTCTTATTTGCTCGTAAAACGTGTATAAACTCATTATAAAGACATTAAAATATGTTTGAAATGAAGCTGAAGTACAGTATGTTTATTTCGATAAGTGTTTTGGGCAGTAACAAGTACAAACCTGTTTCATTCACCTCTGTACATAGTTTTTTTTTTTCTTTTTCTTTTTTTTTTTTACAGTTGATAATGTTATGTGTATCATCTCTATAGACTAAACGGTGAGTGAGCATTTCATGAACAAACAAGCTACAAGAAAATAAGAACACCAATTCCATTCATTTAAAAAGACAATACAAAAATCCAGACATTTCTTTACATGAGCAATTACAATTCAAGTGCAAATATCATTATCAACTCTATGATACATCATAGCAAACTCTCGTTTAAAAGGCAACAATTCAAAAAAAAAAATCAGGTTGCAGGAAAGAAGCTGATTCTGGTCAGAGGGGGGGGGTTTCGGGGCCGAGCGAGCGTGGCCTGAACCTGTGGCTGAAGTTAATGAGACGTGTAAGTTTTACAACGTGGTCGAAGTCCCTTTGTGTCATCCTGAAGTTTGGGCGCATCACATGAAGTGCACCATCTCACTTATCTTTTATTTACACGAGCGGGGGCAAAATATAGTCCCCGAAATAATAATAATAATAATATTCATTGGATATCCGAGAGCAGGCGTCGACTCTTTCTTCAGGGGGTTGAATGTACAGGTGAAGGAGTTGGGATTATAACGGGACCAATCTGACTGCAATGACTTAATAACTTTAAAGGAACAGTCCTTAAATTTTGGGAAATGCTTACTCGCTTTCTTGCAGAGAGTCACTGCACCCGACCAAGAAATAGTGCAACACAGCCTCCTCTAAGACTGACATTAGTGTTTACACTGATTTAACTGAGATGAAACGCGTTAGTTAGTGAGCTTTAAAGGTGCCGATGTCCAGATTCTGTTTCCTTTAAAGAGCCTGGCTAGCTGTTTCCCCTTGTTTCCAGCCTTTATGCTAAGCTAAGCTAACTGTCACACGGCTGTGGCTTCATATTTAGCGTTTAGCTCGTCTGACTCTTTGACAAGAAAGCAAATAAGCGCATTTCCTAAAAATGTTGAACTATTCCTTTAACTATTAATTATAACATTATATTTTTAATTATTTTACCCTGTTTTGAAATCACAAACAATATTTTCTACGTTTTTTTTCCTTTTTTCTAAGTTTTTCTCTGCCCGTAGTGACTGATAAATACTTAATACACTATGTCGCAGCACGACTGCAGCCTAAAACGTTTCACAGGCTTCGTTTGGGGTCACAATTGGGTGTAACCAAAATTTAAGGTGTGGTATTCATTGCACTTTGTATTACGATGGGGCGTCGTGTTCTGAATTTAGTGCACAAAACGAAGTGACCCGCCCTTTTCCTGGGCGGTCTTTGGAAGAGCTGTCTTCATTGGGACAGATTAAAATGTGAGTGGGGTGTTTTTTTGGGGGGAGGGGACTGTCTTTGGATTTGAGATGGGCGGGACATCAAGTGACTTTTTTTTTTTCTTTCTTTCTTTTTTTTTGAAGGGGGGGGGGGGGGTCCTGCGAAAGAAAATTAGGATCAAAGAATTCAACCCTCGTCTAATTTATTTTCATTATTTACAAGATTGAAATAAAACCACGCTAAAACTGGTCGTCCACAGACAGACGGGCAATGTGAGATTATCGACTTACTGTGAGGAAGAACTGAAGTATTTCAGGTGTGGAGCTTCCTGTTTGTTTCAAACCTAGAGACTATTAGAGTGTCGAGTACATCAGAAAGACAATATGAGATTGAAGAATTAAAGTGACCTTTTAAAAGAAGCAGCAAACATAATGTCCCTCAAAGACATTTCTCTCTCTCTCTCTCTCTCTCTGAGACATGTTCCACTAGACATCACATTATCTCATTTCTGTGGCTCTCACCATTATTAGTTTGTTATTCATCTCCCAAATGTCCACTATGTTCCTGGATCAATAAACCAGCTTTTTTTGTGTTTGTTTTTAAGTTGGCTTAGATTAAAAAAAGAGCAACAGAAATTATCTGAAGGCTGGAAAACGTCAGTAGAGTCTAGACAGACGGAACAAAACATAGATTAACTGTTTTAACAGTAAGACCCTTGGAAACTGCTCTAAGAGCTCAAATATAGTAAGGCTTTGAACGACGTGGAGGCGCAGCTGCGACATGAATTTAACAACCGCTCCTCCTCGAGGACAGCACACAGACGCTGAAGATGGAACCAGGGTTACACAACACTTACACAACACTTACAGTCATACTTAATGGTAGGAGTTGGAGCTCAGACCGCATATTTAAACAAATACAAGCTCAAACCGCGCACACAAAATGTCACTCCTACTGTCTGAAATGGGCGTTTCTATTGTTTTGTTTTTCTTTTTCTTTTTCTGGTTTCATTGCACAACACAATAGAAACCAAACCCACTCACATACTCTACATCCCCACTAAATGCTTGAGCTCGGGGCTGCAGACCTGTTCTGAATGGACGCTGACTTAAAAAAAACCTAAAAGACAAATGATTTTCAGTATTTCTCAGGTCTGCATAGTGTTTATTGTCGAAGCCTATGGGAAAAAAAACAAGAGAAGGTAAACATACTAGTATGTTTGAAGTCCTGTCGGAGTTGCGGGGTGTGGCCTGTAGGTGGAGGGGGATGTCGTGGAGGGGGATGTCAGGGAGGGGGGGTAGGGGTCACGATCCGGTGCCTCAGCAGCTGAGCGGCGTTTTACTTGTAAGGTCGCAGGAAAGCCGACACTTTGCTGCTTATGAGGCGTATGAAGGAGCGAGGAAGCATCTCGTTGGACTCCCGAGTGGTGTACTTAAAGTAGTTGTTTGGGTGAGCCAGCACATCAAAAAGAGTCTTAATCAGTTTTTTATCCTGCAGGGAAGAGCAGACAGGTGTAAACGTGACACCGAAACACAGATTTCTGTCCTTAACAACGGTTTGAAGCTCTTACACAATGCTGCAAAACACATTACTCACCTACCATAAGACGACATTAACAAATCTTCAATACTGATGCAGCGTCTGACTTATACAAGAACTATGTCTGTCCAGGACACCTTTCACATGCAGCTTATTGCTTCACTGAATCGCCTCTCTCAGCTTTTATGCACCAACAATGAATGAAGCCAGAATTGAAAACAGTGAGAAGAAGTAAAAGCGCTAACCTTGAGGATTTCTTGATGGTTTTCTGAGGCATACAGTCTTCCATCTCGCACTATGTCCTCTACCAGCTGCTCGTAGTCCTCTGAATTCAGAAAAATAGCACAAAGCACAATTTAAAGTGCTGAAAATGGGGCACGTGTATCCAAAAAAACAGGTCAGGTGGTGAAATAATATGAATGCACAGGCTTGAAAAACTCCCTGTGACTTCTTATTTTCAAACCATTAAAAGTAAAAGCTGCACTGTGACATTGAAGAGCCACTTCACCCACGTTAAAACAGCATGTTTCCTCGCAGCAATGCTCATACTTCTGGTTTTATTTTCCCTGGTTTTGAGATATCCAGCTGAGATTTCCACCTCCATCCGAATATGATGGAGATGGATAGAAATCTGTTCGCAGCTCTCACAGAAATTACTTTTAAAAATTCATGCTGCAACATCTTTTTTGCCTCAGCAGCAGCAGCGGACCTGTTACTTCATGTAAAACCACAGAACACACTGTCAACAGTTGTCACAGGGACTATTTAGAGGGCTGAGAGAAACCAGGTCGCTGTTCCCGGAAAGACGGGCTGTCTTCAGTGTTGTAAGCAGAGCTGGACTGATAGCTCAGCCAGGCCGGTATTAGCACACTGCAGAGAAGTAATAAGCAACAGGAAATTGCAAGACAGATTTGTTTGAAGCGATTTAGAAACTGTCACAGTTACATTGTTTGTCCACCAGAGGGGGCTGGCAAGTTTATTTTTCAACTGTAAAATGTCCTGCTGAGCATGTGACAATGTTTCTGACCTGATCTGAGACGATCAGGCCTTCGCACTCAGAGCTCCTCGACTGTGGAAAGACCTGCCAGAGCAGATCAGGCGAGCCAGCTGTCTGTCTTCATTGAAATCTCCTCAAAACACAGTTTAGAATTGCATTTCTAGTTTCATTCTGTGCATGTGCTGCATTTCTTTGTCATTTCATGCGTGGAGGTGGATATCTCAAAGCTGCACAAATTAAAAAAACAAAACTATCTGCATTGCTCGTGACCACGAGAGGTAAGCGAGCAACAAATGCACGCATACACACATATATTTACAGTGAACTGACACTTCACAGTTTCATTTCATAGACGTGACAGTTCATGATAAAAGCCAGCTGGTGTGATGAATGAGCTACATACCATCATAAGTAACGTAGGGGATCTGAAAGCCCCGGGCGCTGTTGGCTTCATTGGACTTGAAGTTAATCCAGAGGCGTCTGGAGCGAGCTGTGAAGGCGATCGGCCGCTCGTACGTCTGACACGTCTCGTAGGTGGTGATGGATGTGGCTGACCCTTGCGGGGGCACAAGTGGGGGCAATGGTGACTAATCAGGTTTACAGAACTGCTCCTTGTTTGGTGCAATTACTCTCAGCATAAACAGTAAATTCCACTGAACCAACAACCGGAAAGAGTCACTCACAGTTCTTCCTCATAACCAGCACATCTCCACACTCGTCCTCTGAGGGCAGGAAAATCTCTGGCACCACGATTAGGATCTTGCGCTTGCTGGGCGGGTTGATGTTCCAAATGCACTCCACATTAGCGGGGTAATTACCAGGATAGTTAGGTGACTCAATGTAACCCATGAATTCGCCCATCTCACCACCGCATTGCCTGTCTAGACGTACACAAACAATACAAATTAGTTTCCAGCTCATGGTTTAAAAAATCTAAAAACACAAAACAGTAATTTTCATACTCACTCTTGCACTGTGAGACACTCGTGGCACCGTCAAAGTCAGTGGTGGTGTTCCCAGGGCAGGAAATACAGTAGTTCTGTCTAAACTCTGTCTGATACGTCCCCACCGGGCAGCGGATACACCGGTGAACGCTCGTGTTGTAGTAATGACCCGGAGAGCACTGGACTGCAGGGCAGAAGCATGAAGATGCACATTAAGTGGGGAAGATTTTGCAGATTATTCGAACAGATTTTCCTGCCATGGTTGCATAGAAAGAGCCCAAACTGACCTTTGACTTCACAATCATGGAAGGAGCTGGCACCTTCCCGCTTGGTGCTCAGTCCTCCTCCACAGGGGAAGCACAGGGTCCGTCCCAAATCCGGCTGGTAGGCGCCCTGAGGGCACGGCTGACAGGGCTTGAACCCATCGCTGGAGAAGTACCCCGTTGGACACTGGCCTGGGTTTGATGTGCAGAACACAGAGAGAAGCTGGATTAAGGACAGTTCACAGGATCAGAGACACACGTTTAACCCTGAGACGTTAAACTACCTGCACAGGAGGAGATGTTCCGGGCCCCGACAGGCCCGTGGCCGTCGCTGCCGGGGCAGAGGTCGCAGGCCAGCTGCCCCTCCTTCTCCTGAAAAGTGCCGGGCGGACACTGGACGCAGCGCTCCTGCTCGCCGTGGTAGTAGGACCCCGGCAAGCATCTGACTGAGAGAATATCCACAACGGCTGCGGTCAGAGACGACACACTTCACTCCAATCGGTTAAAGACAGAAAGACGAGCCTCGAGCTCTGTTTTCATGGTCAGTTTTTTGGTTGATGCACACTAAAATTGAATATACTCTCAGTGGCCATTTTATTAACACCTCTACAACAGATTCAACAAAAACTAAACATTAAAGCGTCATAACAGTTGGTAAAACAGTTGTGTTGCATTGCATCAGACTGTGCAGGTGTCCCTAGTGGACACTCCTGGTCCAGCTCTCCGGTCTTACCACATCGTCCGCTGTCTCTCTCCCAGCCCGGGCCACAGTTCTCCTGAATGGGAGCAGCCTGGGGAAGTTTCTGGGCCACCTCGTATTCCAAACCAGCGACTCGGATCAGGAAGCGCTCCTGGTTGATGGACTTCTTCAGAGCTTTGATATAAGTCTTCACCTGCTTCTCCATGCGCTGCCTGAGGCAGCTGAGGTTGCAGCTCCCTGGTTATGGATAAATAAAACATACAGTGCTTCAGTCACCAGCACACAGAAGGTCCTCCCAGCATGTGTTAGACTTAATTATAAAACTGAGCCGTTACTGTGCAGTGTACATTAGGCTGCATGCTTTGACTAATGACAATCTGTTGGCTGCACAGTAAAATGATGAACGCAGGCAGTGACTGCTTCGGATGAGATGACTGACCTGTCGTGTCTCCAGGTTTGACCTCAGCTTCCAGCTCCAAAGTGATGCGCGTTACCTCTTTGTTGGTGGGGTTGCGAGCACGTCGCCCTTTCGCTTTCTTAGACGAGTCACATTTGAGGTTGACAAACGTCACCAGGCAGTTGCTGCAGGGCTGCGCGCCTCCTGTGGACGACACGATATCACACTGTCTGTGAGGAAATGCTGTGTGAGATATACGAGTGAACCCCAATCACACACGAACGAAATGATTAATGTTGGAGAATTAAGGACTGTAATTTCCTTGAAGGTATGACTCATTAGTAGCCATATCAGGGCTGCAACTAATGATTGTTTTCATTATTGATTCGTCTGCCCATTATTTTCTCAATCAACTGACTGATTGTTTTGTCTATATAATGTCAAAAGTTGTGAAAAAAATTGATGTGTATCTTACGTGACAGAGAACAGCAGCAGACCCTCACATCTGATTTGCTGGCACCAGTGAATATTTGACATATTTGCTTGAGAAATCATTAAAATAATTTATCCATTACACAAACAGCTAATTTTCCGTCAACTGAATAATCAATTAATTGACTAATTGCTTGGGCACATGCCTTTAGGTTTCTATAAAATAGCAGCATGTGTGCACAGCAGCACACTTGGACTAAGGCTGACCTGGTCCAAGTGTCCGTCCTCTGTCCTCCGTCCTGCCGGTCAGCTTCGGGTGAAGGTGACATTTGGCGTTTTTAATCTTGAAAGAAGCCGTCTGCTTCACTGGAGGGGCCAGAGTCTCTACAGACAAACACAGCACAGTGGGAAGGAGCACACGGCAACATCACACCGCTGCCACAGCAAAACACAGACTGTCTGTGCAGCTGTGACCGACTGACAGGACTGTTGAAAAGTGTTTGCTTATAGAATGTGGAGGGCAGCCAACCTATGCAGCCCTGACTGCTGCTGGAGTTGAGCCTGGCGGGGGACTTCCCTCTGAGGATGGGGATGCCACAGCTGACTGAGTAGCTGCTGTCAGACTCTGCAAAAGGTCACAAATGAAGAAAACATTCTGACTTAAAAAAGGATTTCACTTTGCTGTTTTGCGACTGCACTCAAACTCTGGGCGACGTACCTGCCAGATAGTGAGCCTTCGAGGCGCAGGTGAGGGAGCAGCTCTCTTTCTTGCCCGTCTTGCTGCACGTCAGCGTGGCCTTCGGTGCTACGAGTCCAGGAGGACATTTCACCAGCTCTGAGGGAAAATAAACCCGCACAGAATCACAAAGAAAGCTGAGAGAGTGAGAGAAAAATCATCCAGGCACGGCCATGAGGAGTGTGTGTCTGTTATTTCACCACAGGGGGGCAGTGCTGCTACATACCAACACAGTCCTTCCTGTTCCAGTGCAGCTTGTACCCTGCTGGACAGGTACACTCGTAGCTCCCCAGAGTGTTGATGCAGCCATATTTACAACCTCCACGATTTATACTGCATTCATCAATATCTGTGAACAAACATGTTAGCATTTTAGTTAGCGTGATCGCTAAAAAAGGAGTCATTGTCCTCAGCCACCCTGCTTGATTTCTAAGAACATAAAAACATTAAAGCACATTAAAATCAGAAACACAGAGAAACACTGTGGTCAGTCCAAAAAGATATGGAGTCAATTTTGTGGAATAAAATGAAAGAGTAACTGGCCTATTAAGAAAGAGCCCAGCTGTGAATGAGGAGAGGTCAGTTCACTTCACCCTGTCAGAGAGTCACATTCTGGGAAGATTAATGTGTTGGCGTGTAAACAGAAGTGATTCCTCGTTTTGATGTCGCCACATTCGATTTCACGGTCAAAACGGCTTCGCTCTTCAGCGAGGAAGACTTGTGGTGAGCACTAAATTATAATCACCTTTTCAAACGCACGCTGAGCTAAAACCACTAAAAAGCATCCGGGATCCAGATGCAGGCTGGCTGCCATTGACGCCAGACAGAAAATCAGTTTAGTGAGCAGAGCTGAGGATGCGGCAGGCAGCGGACAAGCGGCGGAGACACCAGGAAAGAAAAGAGACGCAGATAATGGCAGTGATTGATGATCTGGCCTGCTGATATGAAATGCTCTTCCTTGTCTCATTCAATTATTCACCCTGAATAAAAACAGTCGGCGTGCCTCTGCGCTCCCTGAAGAAGATGATGACTTCATCAACAGCACTCTGCCGCTGTGCAGCCAGAGCGGCTTGGAAATGTTGTGAGAGATGTGCTGCTTATCCTCTGCATCAAAGCACTCAATTTAAAGGACAAAGAACTCTAATGAATATCTGATGGCAGCGGAGTTCATCTGCCAGCGACTGTTGTTTTGACTCCTTTGTTCCTCCCATACTTGAAATGTAACCAAATAAATGCATTCTGACCTTTCTCCAGATCACTCTTTTTCTTAGCGTGCTCTCACAGAAGAGTGCAGACATGAGTCAAGAGAGAGGGCAGAACAAAAAAAGACAAATTGACATTTAGACTCAACAATTGCTTTGTGAAGCGGAGAGGGACGATTCCGGGACGGGGCTGGGGAGTTCACGGAAATGTTATGTTAAATTTTAATCGCTCTTGTGCGCTTATTCATCGGCATCAGCGGCTCCCAGTCCAAACAACGTCGCAACGTGAGTTCTTAAGAGGGATCTTCCCCACGCTCAGTGTGGACAGACCACCTTCACCTCTGTGCGGTTTTTGAGGGATTAAACTTTCTATGTGTACGTACGTGTCAGGGGCAGAAGAGAGTGTTTCTGCTGAGGTCAATTCTGGCTGGATCAAATGAGGTCAATTCAAAAACACTTACAAAGTATTTAGTCACAACTGCTCTGAGTCTATTTTCTTAGCCGACAAGCAAAAATGAGTGGATTGTTTTGCTAGCTGAGAGGGAGAATGGCTGGACGTACTCTCACTTGGGAGGAATGTTGACAGGCCTCCGCACAATGCCTGACAGCAGGTCACTGACCTAATTGGGTTTGTTTAGGGTGAGCCTATTGTTAAACACTGAGCGCAGCTTTCTGGATTGTTTGGCAGCTATATTTCGGTTGATAAACCACACAGGGAATAACATAACCCTGGTTATGGAGTGAGAAAGTACAACAGGGAGCGCCTTAAATCTCCGGGGTTATCTAACAGTTCCGACAGCACCGATGAAAAGCGAGAGGAAATCATTCATCAACGGCTCTCTCAACAATGGTATAGAGAGCCATTAAAGCCTGACCATCTTGTCTCCTCTCAGCAGCTCCGTGTGGCCTGATCACAGTCCATCATGTGAGTAAAAGCCTTACAAATCCAATTCTGGTGCTTTTATTACATGAACTGACAGCTGCCTTTGTACAGAATGGATCCCATGAACCTCTTACAGCTATAGATTGTGTAACTCTAACCATATGTAAGGGGGGTGGATGAAATAAAAGCAAGCCTTTATGATATAATACAATCCAGCATCTCTCAGTTTCAACAAAGCACTTTATGAGTTTTAAATAGGTGGAATTTTTGCTGAGTCACTTTAATGGATTGCATAAATCTCTGTTATTTTGCCCCCTTCCAGTATGCAGCACTTGTATAGTAAAACAACAAAAACAAAAAAGACCTTTTTAGGGTGTTTTTACCTTTATCAGATTGTGACAGCAGAGATATGGACAGGACAAAGTTAAAAAAACATCCAACCAAGGTCCTCAGGTGGACAGCGTTGGTAGCGTTAACACGGTGTGCCTCCTGCTCTTACTGTTTGACGGTGGAACTAACTGCACTGTTGTGTCTGCGCAGTCCCCGTGGTTGCATACAACTACACGTTGCTGCCCTCTAGTCTCAGTAAAATTCCTCATTCTACATTCTGTTGCAACATTCCTGATCAGTAGACCTGTCAAACTACAGGAAAAAAAAACACAAAAAAAACCCCAGAACAAATCACTGCGAAGCTATGTATTTCGAGTACATATGCTGTCTCTCTCTGTCTCTCCCAGAACTACTGTGAGGCCCTGAGGCGCTGGAGACAGCAGCAGATTCTAACTGGTGATACGCACTCCATCAAAGGGACGGTGCAACACCCTGATGTGCTCTGGCGGGCCTCTTGCTGCCTGCCAGGCAGATCTGACGTGCCCCCACACACCTCCTCCCGACACCAAAGGCTGTTCCCACTATCTGTTCCACACCAGAGTACAGTAGGTACCTGCTAATGTTTGACGGACATGGTCATACTTCACCTTGAAGGAGCATACCTGCAGGTTTTTCCTGTTTTAGTCCATTAACTACATCACAAATAGTACACACTTTACATTACTGCCAAGTGTAGCGTAAGGTCTTAGATTGATTTCCTGCCTTCCAGGCAGCAACCTGTTTCAGCTCATTTCAGCCTTTTTGAAAATCAACTTGCAGAAATTCAAAACTGGCTCGAGATAGCTAATCCATCAGAGTCATTTAGATGCATTTAGTTATTACATAAGAATGCAGGCGTGTGCAGGGACTTTTCCGGGCTTTTATTTTTTAAGGATGCTTTGACAACCAGATTTATGAGTCAGCTGGTGAATAGATAAACAATAGCAACACACTGAGACTGTGAAAAAACTGATGTTGAATTGTTTGTTTGAGAGCAAGCAAAAGTCAAGTAAGGTTGGTGTTTTTGTAAGAGCCACTAATTTGCTAAACACTTTGCTAATCACTTTACATGATGTTTCAAGTCGACTAGTCAAGTTGATTTTCTAGAGTCAGCAGCCAGACGAGCGGGAGACACAGTGTTTCTGTGAGTTAAAGGCTAAAATCAGCATGCTAACAATGACAATAAGCTAACATGCTGATGTTTAGCAGGCATGATGTGTTTTTTTTTTTGTTTTTTTTTTGGGGGGGGGGGGGGGGGTATTTCTGCCTTTCTTTGACAGTAATAGATGAGGAGGCAGACAGGAATTGGGGAGAGAGCGAGAGAGACGGGTGTGACGTGTAACAGAGATCACCGGCTGGAATCGAACTAGCAACAGTTGTGACCTTTCAGCTACCGAGGCGCTCCTACCAGATGATCATGGTAGCCACAGTAGTTTAGCATGTTAGCATGCTAACATTTGCTAATTAGTGCTAAACACAAAACACAGCAGAGACTGGTATGAATAATCTTTTTGCAGGTATTTGGATGATGGTGCTACAAGAAATGTAAAGGGGTCATCAAAGCAGAGGAGATTTTGAATGTGTGTACCAAACAGCTGTGGAGACGTTTCACTCAAAGCCACAAATATCAGTCTCATGGTGGCGCTAGAGGAAAAGTCAGTGGTTCAGTGAAGTCTTCAGGATTCATCTTCTGGGAACCATGAATGTCTGTACAACATTTCATGGCAATTCATCCAATAGTTGTTTCAATATTTCAGTCTTTAGAAACCAAACTAAAAGATTAAAGTATGCCCTTGGAGTGTATAAGTGTATTTAAATGAAAATTAATGATCCAATTCAGCTGTAGTTATATTTTTCATGCCAAACATAAGAGCAGCTAATGGAGGGTTAGCAAAGAGGTGTCAGATGCAGACGGAGAGTGATGGACAGGAAATTTAAGAGACACGGGGAACAGACGTGCTGGCTCACCTCCACAGTGTGCAAGGCCGTAGAGGACGTAGCCTTTATGACAGAGACACTGGAAACTGCCAGCAGAGTTGACACAAAAGTGGTCACAGGCGCGGTCAAAAGAGCACTCGTCAATATCTGTGTGGAGAGAAAGACACGCTGTTAGAAACTCCTCAAGCAGCTCAAAAAAAAAAAATCACAAAAAAGATCGATTTTTCAAACAGGACTCTTCCATCGCCCCGTCATGGCACATTTTCCTGTTTTCATCTTTTGTGCTGTATTGCATTGTTTGTCACGAATTGCAGTGGGTCAAGTCACATGTCGCAAGAAAAAAAAAGTTTATTTTGAAAGGAAGACATCTTCTGTTTGTTACTTGGCAGAGTGGTTGACCTCCCGGCGTCTGCACTTTTCCATTTCGATGCGCTGAAATGGAATTTTCAAAGTATTTTTGAAATAACAAGCGGCCACAGCAGGAGTCAAAAGAAAGTGCGCTCTTCACCTGATAAAAGGAGCTGAAGTGCCGTTTTTTTTTTTTTCTCTCTCTCAACGTAGAACCTGCCAATCACCTTCCTTCGTCTCCTTTTAACTACACCATAAATGAGGCAGCGATTTTAGAAACCCCATAATCGGATTTCTCATTCTTTTGTTCTGAGGTTGCGTGGATATAAGCATCGTTATGAAAAACAGCAATCATTGTATTTAGATAAATGTGTCAGCTGCAGATAAGAACAGGCCTGATTTCAGCGTCTTTGGTCCGTTTGACCCCATCAGCTTCATCACACCTGCAAATCCGTATCGCAGCTGCTCCTTCCTGCCTGTCAGTCGCCTCTCTGTCTTATCTGTTTGAGCTTTTCTGCTCTCGTACGCATGCATCCTGATAAGTCAATTAAATGTCACAGGCTCAAAGACCATGAGGATTGATACATGAAGCCACAGGAGATGGAGGACATTTGGTTTTATGACGATCAAGGTTTCCTTTAATGTCAGCAATAATCTGTGTCAAGCCCAGGCAGCACATGCTGGGAGAAAATAGGGATGAGCTTTTACTTTGCTGGATGTCTAATTGGCTAATTTAAGAAAGGTTCCCAGGATTTTCCCAGGAATATCATGCTTTCATCCACCATATCTGAGCCTCTCTAGGTTATGAGGCAGCGCCAACCACCATCAAACAGATGATGCAGGTATTTCACAGCAATTACAGGAGTTCAGTTAAATAATGGGTTACCTTGAAGAAACCAAGAAGACAGACTGATAAATGTCTGCACACATCTCGCATAGCTGTATGAGCATAAGCACAAAATATTCACACCGGGCATTACCCTTCATGTAAAATACAGCTGAACTCAGACAGGGAAGACATCTTAGACATCTTCTCGTCAGGAAGCATCGAGAAGATGAAAATGTGCTGAGATTAAAAGTTTATTACAGTAAATGATCAGCTGACAAAAGAGCACACAAGCTTTGGAGGAGATTCACAGGCTGATGTTCGTGAGTTTCAACTGTATCTACTTTTACCAAAAAACACAATTTAGATGTTTTCGATACAGACAGGACAAAACTGAGCACAAATAAAGACGAAAACTTTTATATGAACAAACTCATACAGTCCTCGCTGTTTGTTCCCGCTGGTGGCCCCAGGAGAGTCATAACAGCAGTGGCAGATGAGAGCAGCATGGGCTTGCACATGCTGCATGAGGCATTGCAAGACTGACTGATTTCAAGCATAAACTTTGCTCATCACACTTTTCAGTGAAGAGTCTAAAACGCTCTGGGAATTAGGCGTGGTGACTGAGTTAAGCCTCCAAAAATGTTGCAATAAGTGACGCCAGAAGTCGATCTGCAACTTATCATTATACACTTTCGTGTTGTGCCACATTACAGAGGAGATGTGTGAAGACATCTGGGACTCCAGATACTACAACCCTTATTTACCAGGCAGATAAGGTGAAGTATGCAGTGGGTGGGCAAGACTGCATCGTGAGGTGATGTACGTGCAGGGGACCATGGAAAGATACAGTAAGAACAGTGGCATCGCTTACACTGGAAATAACAAATCAGTTTCCATCAATTATTTCTTCTTCTTTTTCTCTGCTAATTTATCGACTCACTGACAGCGGCAGGACTCAATCATCACTTTAATGGAGCTATGTCTAAGAATTTTTGCTTAAAACATTAAAAAAAATGTAATTAACGATGGCTATGTATTGTGTTGTGGACGTATTTACTGAAGTTAGCATGCTAACCAGCTAGCCTTGGCCCATCCTGTCTCGTGATACCACTTTGTACCTCAAGAGGCAACAGTGAGTCACTAGCGTCCTTTCTGAAGGGGGATGAGGAAGTAGCGCTTCACTGAAGGCATATCCAGGTAAGAAACCGTGTTCGACGGCAAAGAAAAGAAGTGATTGACATAAAGACAGTACAAGAGTTAACACTGGCGTCACTTTCCACCAGCTGTTGGTGAGAAAACGTAATACATTTGATACCGAACTGATGCTAACGTTGCCTATCTAGCAGTATCTTAGTCTAGCTAATTGTGTAACGTTACTAACAGTGTTAATATGTTTGCTAAGGTAGGGGAAAGAAAGAAAGACCACCGGGAGGGACTGTGCATTTCCTTGTTTCTTACAGCACGGGTGGGTACTCTAACTTGTTGGTGATACGCTGGCCCCGATTTGTTTGGAGTACAAATTTAATAGGTGGCCAATTCTTGCAAAATTCTAGGCAGGCAATTGAGGTTGGCTGAAACCAAGCAAAGGTCACTGTTGTTTATACAGAACAGACAAGAGCTCTATCATAGATGTTCCCTCTGGAGAAAACATTGCATCTGATGAACATCTCCCTGAGTGCCCTCATGCGGATTAGGAGTGCGAAAGAGATGAGAAGGAGACCTTGGAGGGTGTTGAGGGTGGAGGAATGCTGGCAGGGGCTCAGCAGACATGCCCCATCCTGACTTATGGGCCATGGTCCACTGACAGCAGGGAAACACCATGACTGTTTAAACCGAGATAAACCCAGAGTTCAGTTTACACATCTCAACACCTCTTGGAGACCGCAAACGTCTCTTTAAGTGTTACCGAACGCCATGACCCTCCACCAAGCGCTTATTAACAGAACTTTAGTACAGCGCCATGGCATTCACTGCAGCTCACCTTTAATCTGCCACCTCTGGATGTATCCTCGTGAGAAAGACGCATGTTTGGGAAATTTAAAAGGGCATTCCACAGATTTAATACACGTGAAAATCAGCCTATTAAAACAGATGTATAATGTTTGTGACTCTGGAGGAGTTTTGTCTGCTCTGAGAAAGTAACCCTGATGACATCATTGTGATGTCAGAAAGTGTATAAATGATTTAAATCACAAAAATGACCATTCAGGGATTTATAACAACTGGAATTTGTTGTAAAAAGCCTCAATAGTGAGTGGGTTTTCATGTTTATGTTTGCTTTTTCCAACTCAAGACACATGCCCAGGACCTTTAATATCCTGTCTTATTTGTAAATTCATTGTCTAATAAAGAAAAAAGACTCTATGGGGAATCCAGTGTTTTTGAAGCTTTCACCATACCGGGGACTAAAAGTCAGGATATCTCAGCCTTAGCTTCTTTGACTGTGACCAATGTTTTTCAGCCTGTCTCTTGTGAGTCCTCCAAGTGCAATCCTAAATCCCTGAAGTGCCCCTTTAATCACAGATTTGCATACTGACACCAGGAGCAGAAAGAGCAGAAAGCATCAAGACAAAGCACAGCTTTTATTGCGAGCTTTCATTTTGCCCGGCTCTTGTCCCATGGGTGAGAAAAATGAAAGGAATGAGAGCAGAGGATAAGGAGCAGACAGGTGACTCAGTAATGTGGAGTACGTGTGAGCCAGGCAACACCTCACTCAACAGGAGGTGAGCTTTATCACAACTCTTCTGTCCAGACAAAACACACAGCGGCAAACAAGGACAACACTGTTCCAAAGTTGCCCCTGTGCACCCAAACAGCACATGGCTGAGTTGGCTGAGGCATGGTGCCACAGACAACAAGCTGTGATTTACATTCCTACATGCACAGACCACATTTTCTCAGTTATCTGTGTTATTTGGGCAAAATAAACTTTGCATTGTTGGGCTCCAAATAATGAGAGGACGACAAAATAGATTTGAAGTGACGAGAAACTGGCTGCAAAGCACAGTGACACAGTGTATATTTTCACTGACCACATAAGATGTTTACGCACTGTGTACAGAGTGGTGTGATTCAATGCAGCCATTCTGAACACATTGCATGACACTGATGTGTACCAGGCTGGATATTGATTGACCACATCAATAAAGAAAAGAGAATTTAAAAAATAGCATGTCATCTGTTTTTCCACTCGGAGAGAGGCTCCGCGGCTCTATCCGGCCTCTCTTCTCTCACCAGATGTTTCTGTAGTGGCTTGATTCATCCAAGAACCAGAGGTTTTGGAGCCGGAGCTCTAATTCCTCGCACCTGTGTTCGGCCATGGCAAATTCTTTATTTGTTCTGCAGCTAGTCCTCCCAGCTCCTGCTGAGCGATGGCTACCACCAAATATACCAAACAAACAGGCCAGAGAGGCCTGGTTTGGCTTCTCTGCAGGCTGGAAGGAGCATATTTCTGTGCCACTTGGAGGACAGTTTCAGTTTACTGTTGCTAAACAAAAATCACTATCTATCAGAAAGGAAGTGTTGACGATACGCCTTTGGGTAGCATTCCGGGGGACAATTTGTTTTACCTGGCAGCAGGTTGTCAAAAGGTCTACCTACCTTGACAAGTCCTCTCATTGGTCAGCAGCTTGTAGCCTTTCTTGCAGCTGCACTCAAAGCTGCCCACCGTGTTTCGACACACGTGATCACATCCCCCATTGTTAAGACGGCACTCATCAATATCTGTGAACAGAGAATCATCAAGAGGAGTTTATACAGAACCTGTGACAAAAGAAAAGGGAAGAGGATCAAGCACTGAACACTAAACGCTGACCAACAACAGCAACACTAGTCACTCTCCTTTAGCTCTGTTTTTGGTCTCCACCGACTCCTGACAGAAATATCTGTCTCTTTAGCTGCTAAATGCTCCACTATGTTCACCAGCTTGTCACTTCCTTTGTCTGTCGTTTGTAGTTGGTTGTGTACAGAGCTTTTCAGCTTAAAGCAGCAGCTCGCAGCAGCAGCTCACACCAGCGCTGATAAAAGTGGTGAAACTGAACCAAAACAGGTTCAGAGCAGGAAAACCAAAACAATGAAGATGAAGAAAAATGCTCTGTAGAGCTGAGGGGAAATGCAGTGTTGGGGAATAGCTGTCTGGGGCTTGATCACTACGTGTGAACCATTGTTAACATATATATTTTGATTATAGCTGCTTTAAAAGTTAATGCTGAGTTGTTAAATCTGAACAGTGTGGTGGAGATATAAAAACAAAGGCAGTCAGGCTAATGGTGCAGAACTATTTAAAAAGGGATGATGACGTGTTTCGCCATGACGGTCTTGCAGAAACTGGAAATGAGCTTCAGGGATTTCCTCACTGGCCCTCAGAAGGGCTAAAATCAGTTTGCGTGTGGCTGTAATGGGATGCAGCTCTCACACAGTAAAGCCCCCTGGCAGTGAGGCCTCTAAATCAAAATTGTCCTTCTTCCTCCAATTACTCTGCGCTTTATTTATGTGGCCAATACCCAATCGATATATCATGTGTTCATCCCTGCTTTTGATGGTGCTCTGCCTTGGCAGGTCTGGCAGCGACTCTGATTGATTCAGAATCGTCATCACAAGTGAGGCGTCTCTCGAGGGAGTCGTCATCATCTGGTTGAAATAAATGCATCAGAAATGGAATAAAATAATCCTTTCCTTGCTCCATCTTTGTCTCCGTTCTTCAGAAGTGCCTGGCCTGCAGCAAGCCCCTGTCTTCTTGTGCCAGAGCTGCCTGGGTTTGTTTTCCTCTTGTTTCCTCTCAAAGCAAACTAATACAAGCCAATGTACTTTTATCAGAGTTGTTAGTGTAACATTACGAGTCACTCTATCTCCGCTTTTCTGGAAGCACAGACTGTCCTCATTCTCTCCAAAGCTGTCTACTCGGACTGTCAGTAGTGCTTTTGTTTTCTCCTCGTAAGTCTCCTCATATAATTTTCAATTTCATCCTAAAGTTTAGAGTAGATTTTATTAGATATAATATTAAAAAAAAGTATCCAGGTTGCTTGAGTTGATGCTCTGCCAAAACTCAAGAGAGGATGACGGTAATGTAGTGGAAAAACTGTCAAGAAAACTGGTGGCATGACAAAATAGTACTCAAAATATGCAGCTGAAAAAGCAGAAAGTAGTGAAAGGCTGGTGGCACCAGTAAGGATGCAGACACTGTGAGAGCACTTGTGGGTGCAAAACAATGATAGTGTAGTCTATAAAGAGAAAATCCAACTAGCAGGCTGGAAAACGGGCTCTCAGGGAGGGGTGGGGACATCGCAAACAGGAAGGAAGGAGGCTCCAATGTGCCTGGCAACGGGACAAGCGGGAGATTAATTTGGTGACGGCTCCAGTTTTAACGGTGATGCTTTACCTTTGCAGGTCTTGCGGTCCGGCTGCAGAGTGAAGCCAACAGGACAGCTGCAGCGCACTCCTGTCACTGAATCATGACATGTGCTATCACAGCCGCCATTGTTCACTGCACAGGTCTCTGCGGGGGAACAAGCACTCACAGTCAGACAAACCCCATGGAAAAAAATACCGGAGACGCTGTCTTGACCTACTTATCCCCCCCCCACACCAAAACAGCATACATGCATACTGGTATTACAGTAAAAAAAATGAGAAGGCACGCTTTTATATTCAGCATTCATTTTGAGTCAGACAGGAGCAAGAAATAAAGAAGCAGAGCAGACTTTCAGGTCCTCAGTGGTAGAAAGGGATGAAGAGGAAACAGGACGAGAGAACAGAGTCACAGTCAGCAGCTGGATGAGATTAACAGTGAGGGAACAGAGGAGATGCTTGTGAATAATGAATAGAGAGAATCATTCGGAAACATTAGAACCAACACAGCCAAATATAGAGTTCCACACATTTCCTCTACGTGTGTGAAAAGGTATGCAAGTGTGTGCATGTTTGCTTGTCTTTGGTCAAGGTGAGCGGTGACCTCTAAAAGTCCTCTGTCTCCCCTCCATCACGAGGGCAGACGTTTGACTTCCAGACACATGCGGACAAAACCGCCACTTTTTCCTGGTTCTGACAAAAACCCTTGCAGGCATTCTGGGGATAAAAAAGCAATTTCAGCAACCTGGCCCCTGTGTTGGCTAGAGTGATTTGAAAAAGGGAGGTAGTCAGTCAAGACAGGATAGCTGAGGCCTCTTCTCTAGACAGTGACAAATTTCACTGAGACTTTCATTTTAAGCAACAGAACAGGAGAGATGTGTTCCCACATGAGGGAGACCTGTGTGAGCCTTAATAGTTTTTGGCAGCTTTATAGAAAACCTCACACACTTCAGAAGAAAACAAATAAAAAAAAAACACTCCTGTGACCTGGAACAATCACTTTAACTTGCTGTAAGGTGAGTGGTCATCCACACAGCTCATCACTTCTCTCTAATGGGCTGTAGCATGCTGCCTGGCAGCTCCTCTAAAAGGGAGGCAGCACAGCTGGGCTGCTCGAAGACTTCACACTGGCACAGAGATGGCAGCTCACACGTGGCACTGAAAAGGGAATGCAGCCGCACAGGTTTTTTTTTTTTTTATAGAGAACGAAGATCCCTTTGGGGAAACACCTAATCCTCTTCACTTAAATTTAAAACTGCACTGCCTGCAGCAGACATAATGAAACTTTCTGAAGCTCTGTTCTCCAAATAAAAAAACTTAACTATAGACTGGAATTGTGCATCAAAGCAGAACAGGTGCTTACAGTGATGTAATTTTATGTTTTACAGCCGTTTCATAGACAACAGCTCAAAACAGTTCAGTGGATGTTGTTGCTGAAGGCGGAACATGATGCATTAATACAGCGAGACAAATTTCAGGTACACATTAATACGCAGGGGGCTGAGTCAAAAAATTAGGCAAACACTTGATGAAAAAGGACTTGGAAATAATTGAATCATTGCAAATACAACTATAAATGAGGGCTGTTTTGGATTACATGACAATTAGCAGTATTTGTAACCCCCTTCATCCCCTCTTGTACCTGTTCAAGTGTCTCTCGGCTGGTTTCAACTTCTGCTTCCCTTTATACGCTGTCATGAGTTACACCAGACGGCTCTCTTTGCCTGATTCTCATGTAGTTCTGCAAACATTACTAGCCTTTGTGTTTGGAGTGAGACTGTAAATTTTGAAAGAAGAAATAATCTTTCACTTGTATTTGAAAATTTCTAATCATTAAAACTCACCTTTGCTGGATTCAGCAGACTCTAGGCTTCTACAGCCTAACTTGTTCTGCTATGAACAGTATTTTGATGGCTAATGTAGCTAATGTTATCTAACTTTACATGGATATTACTGTGTAACCGACAATACTGAGTCGGTTTGAGGACTTTATGACTCTCTGCACTACATTTTGGCTTTTACTGTGACACCATAATTCCCACTTGTGTCCACTGTGGCAGCAGAGCCAAAGTTACACAGGCTCACTGTATCTGACTTCAGAGCTGAAATCCCTTTCTGTGAGGTGTTTCCATTATTTTGTCTACTCCCTGTCGTTGGCAGAACAGTTATTCTCTGCCTCTGATCCTTTGCAGGAGGATGATAGCTCAAGGAGTATTGGGCCATAGAGGGAGGGGGGCTTCCAGTTAATATGCCAGTCCCATCCCAGGCTTGACTGTAGCACTGTGGGTTCACATAATTGCAAAGTGTGAGCAGAGACAGTTGGCAGACGAGACGATAAGACAGTGTCAGGACATGCCTCCAAAACGCTTAGTCAGGCAGCCATCTCACCAAACTGTAATGATCATGTGTTAAGAGAGCAAAGAAATATTTCTGACATTATGGTTTTGTGAAGACAGGGTCGAGACACACGCTCTGGTATGTGTGTGGGTTTGTGTGTTTTGGATGCACACCAGACACATCTACAGTGCACCGGGTTGGGACCCGCAATTACAGTAACGGCGGGCAGACTTTTGTAAATATTCTCCAATGTGATGTGTCGGGTGTTTGGTCTAATGCTGAGCCTCGGCAGTATATGTTTCATACAGAGAGGTTCAGGCAGTGTACATAATCCTTTAACAGAAGCCACAGGATTTCGAGCTGCCGCACTTCTTGACTTACATCACAGCTGTTGACAAGCAACCTCAATACAACTTGTCATCAGCCATTTATGACGACCGCAAACGAAATACGTCAAAGGGTGAGTGGACAGAATTCGCAGAGAGAAGGCAGAGTTTCCCTCAGTGTTGGTCGTCAGGAATAAATGGCCTTTTTTTTTTTTTTTGGGAAGAGAAAATACTATCTTCTTGACCAAACAGCAAACATGCAGCTGGAGTAAAGTAACTCAGAGGGTACAGTTGTTATCAGACAAAAACCCGACTAAAGCTCTGAGGTGAATGCTCTCTCAATAACTTAAAGCACACGACACCAGAATAAAACTAGTTTTATAATGTTCTCCAGAGGCACAACTGTGAAAGTAAACCACGTCGCTGGTGTCAGTACGGTGCAGAACACAGGAACTCAACTGATAAAGCAAGATGCAAAATACATCTCTTGCTCCTAATGTTTCTATTTCTGAGAAAAAAAACACAGAAAGTAGGACACAAAATCCTAAAATAGGTCAGAGTGTGATACTGAAGCATGTGGGAAAGTCAGTGTAGATACAGTAGTAACAGCTAGTAACTTAAAACACTATTGTTTTGCTTCTTACCTTGAACAGGCTACTCCTCTGAGAGCGAGCCTCCTCCCTCAGTCTCTCACATGGTATAATTAAATCATAAATCTCTTTGATGTATCAAGGTTTGATACATCCTCGCAGATTTATGAGTTTATTTTTCCTGGCATCTTTACCGTATCTACTGAAACGCAGGCTCATCCTGAAAATTGGGCTTAATAGCGTTAGTGATTTTATCGAAATGCAAAAAGTTTCTGCACTTTTATCCCTCTTGTTTCCTCCATTGTTCATTTTACTGCAAATGTACTGAAACAAATTACTTTTGGCCACAAAACAGAAGAAGAAACTGGACTGGAATAGCATGGATTTATTCCCTGTGATTGATTATTTGCACCATTTTAGGACACAAGATTACATGTGCATGAAAAAGCCAGTTTAGAGGGATTCTGTGTTTTATCTTTTGTAGAGGCAGCGCTGAATCATGGACACATTATTAGCTCACCAGAGCTAATAGGCCGTGATGATGGAGTTTAGGAACACCACGGCTGTGTGTTTGAAACGGCGCAGGCTTAATTTCACTCCTTTCAGTCGTATCAAAACACAAATAAAACCAAAGGCTTTGGTCTGCCTCTTAAAAGCTATCACAGTTAAATGGATGGTGTTTTGGATTTTTGACAAAAGCCACTTGCACTTGTGCTAATACAGCCTTATTCAGTCGATCAATCAAAGTGCGGTGGAGGAAGAAGCATTTAGAGCCTTCACTTAGATGCAGTCACAAATAAATGTACAACCCTGATTCCAGGAAAGTTGGGCCGCTGTGTAAAACAAAGTGTTCCTGAGCTCATGTAGTAATATCCTTTATACAATCATGTGTTCACAAAGTGGTGAACTGTACTGTACTGTTTTTTTCGGTTGAGTACATGTCAAAAAGGATTAGAAAGTTACTGCATTCTGTTTAATTTCTGAGTCCCAGATTATTTGGAATCAGGATTGTGTTATATAAAAGTCCCCTTTGACTGATAAATTATTATACTATATGAATGAACCAGTAAACAGCTTACACAGGCAGGTATTTCAGTTGAGCGGTCCCCAACTTAGGACTCGGGACCCTCCGAAGGGTCAAAGCTTTACTATACAAATCTGTACTCATGTTTTTGGACTTTGATAGTTAACTGTTTTGTTAGATGTTGGATAATTTGCCTCTCCAGCTGTCAGATAAATGTAATGGAGTAAAATGTGCAAATGTACTTCGTTCCACCACTGTCAAACAGACTGCAAGCACAAGACACAAGATGATTTTGACAAGAACAATCTTTCTGCTTGACAAAAGCGTAAATCTCTTCACATGATGTTCACGCTGCCGGTCAGATGCTGCTCGCAGCTGTGTTTTCAAAAGGTGTGGTCTGACACGGGCAGCCGTTGTTATTGAGAGGGCATTCGCAGAAGGAAGACGAAGGTGGTGGTGGTGGTGGTGGAGGGAGGGAGGGAGGGAGGGGGCAGAGGTCAAAGGTCAGAAGGATGATGCCCCAGTGGGGAGGGGAAGGGCCTGATCAGTGTCTGCTTGGTTAGCTTCCTCTACTCCCCACACCCACAGACCCCCAGAGAGAGGAGCCAGAGGAACACATATTTACCATTGGGGAACAGCTGTGGGACTGCCTGCGACGGGACACTCCTCTCCCCTGCATGCACGCGCACACCCACACACACACACACATTGTAAAAACACCACTTTAGTTCTCTGTACACTTGAACCACGCAGCATTGGCGTGTTATGTAAATCATGAGCATGTGACAGGTACTGTTCTGCTGTGGTATCCACCTTATTCCTGCAGCTGCATGACACCCTGCATGAATTATGGACTTCCAGGTGTCTGGGAATAAATGATGTGGGAACACTGGCTGTCACGCCTTGAACGGGATGATGTGATCTTATCTCTGCCGGCTACTAGCGAGTGAACAATCTCCATAAGTGGCCTTTGAAAATGTAGAGTCGCATATTTAGCTATATTATTGATTCTGTGGCTACTGACTGTGAATTGATGAGCAAGCTGAAAACCTCAGAGCCAATGTTGTAATAAAGTTGGATGCATTTCATTAAATGAGGTGGAACACAACTTTGTGCACTTAAAGGCATACATACTGGACATAACAGTAGCTGACAAGTCATTTCTTTTGGACTTGTCTCCTTTTGGTAGATGATGGCAACTGTATTGGTATTGACAGGAACAATCCCTTTTCATTTCATGTTGCACACACTGTTGTTTTCAACCAGAAATGTAGTTTAACTTGACTGTTGGTGCAGCTGCCAACAGCACAACTTGCCCCTGAACTCGAACATTTTAGCTGACTTCGCAGCAATCCGAGGCGACTTGTACAGATTGTCCTCCCATCTCTCAGTACCAGAAGGTAGAGGTATTATCACATTAACCTGGTTATGATTAACCTGACAGGTTATGTTCTCAGATCATTCATTTCTAAACAAGCTGCAACAAAAAAAGAAGCTTGTAGCAAACTGCTAACTATGGCAGGCACCGCTGCAGCCATAATTCATGGGTTCTAGGAATAAGGTGGATAGCACGGGTGAGAGGGGATCATCTCTCCTGAATTAAACAAATCGTTAATGGCCGTTGACGCCCACAGGAGGCGATGATGACATGACAGAATGACATTGTGTGGTTGCAAAGGAAAAGTCAGCCTCTTACTGGAAACAACTGAGCAAACAGCAGTGATTAATTTTCCAAATCCTAGACAACAAACATGATGACAGGTCTTCGTCTCAAATGAAAACGGTGACATCTCAAGGCAAAAGTGGTACCTCGCAGCATGCAGTCATGCAAATAAATATTCCACACAGTGCAGACAAAGTGCAGTTTTGTTGTTTCGTGTGTGAGATGAGGCTTTTGCTAGTTAGTATGAGCGCTGCGAGCCTTGACAGACAGAGCGAGTGGTGGTTAGTGCTGCAGGCTGGAAGACAGGGACAGCCAGATTCACGTCTGCGCTTTATGGTGTCTTTTATGGCCAGATCATTTCAGAATTAACGTTGTTAGGCTGTTATGTCAAGTCTCTAATCACTGACAGTAGCCCAGCTGTACTATTTATGTGCTGCCACTAAAAAAAACAACTTCAGAAAGCTATTAGGCTATTTTTGTTTTTACCTATAATTTACTTCTCTTATCTTTTAATTGATTGGCTTTAAATCCAGCGTATTCTACAAGCCAAAAGCGGATTCCATTTCTGCACTCCGCTGAGAGTATGTTTAGCTTTACACTAAACTACATGGCACAGATTTAGTATGCAGGCCGCATACGCTCAACCATGATACAGCTGGGGTGACGGATTGGGCCTTAAAGCACATCAACAAAATGGAAAAAAGGTAAAAGGCCTTTCAGAGTCTTTTTAAACTTACACTAAGAACTACCCTGTTTATCCCTGCACTACTGCAAAAATCACTTCTAATCTCTGCAATTAAAGCATCCACAGTCTGATGTGCACAGGGCCGGAGATCTTTTGAGGCGCCAGATAAGGAAGCAGATGCTCGACTCTGACAGGTCAACACCACAAAGCATGCACAGTTTACATGGACCGCCGCAGCTTGACCAACGCGTCCAGTCCCAACATGCAGCATCCAGAAACAACAATTCAAGCAGCAGTTAGAGGACAGAACACAGTGAGATACATCTGAGCACACCAGCATGAATGCACAGACCACCCGAAATGAGAGCACAGTGTGTTTATGTTATGGGCATATGCATGTAGACTGCATGTGTTTACATGCATTTGGTGCATGCATGCTGGATATGTACTGTATGTTTGTGTGGTTGTTTGTATAGTTTTCTGTTTGTATTATGTTAATGAGTCTCTTGCTTTCTGTCTCTGCGTGTGTGTGTGTGTGTGTGTCTGGCATAGTGTGGCTGACTCTTCAGATGATTGAACTCCTGAGCATGTCTGCATCTGCCTGCTATTTGTGAATGTTTATGATTTGCTGTGCTAACAGCATGAATGTTTCCACATGATGGCAGCTCCTTTCTGATATCTGAACTCACTTGATACACAGATATTTTATGCACAAATAAACCTGATTTTGTTAGGACTGTTTAAGTCAATAATCTGACTTTAAAGTTTGAGTAGGCGACTGAACAAATATCTCTACAAGTGTGCATGTGCGTGTGTGTGCGTGTGTGTGTGTGTGGATAAGACAGAACAGTCCATGTGTGTCATCCATAAAAGCTCTGCCTACACTAAAAACCCCACCTATAGTATGCAACGTATCAACAGAGGTGAGATAGGAAAGATAAAGAACCCACACTTCCAAACAGAGGAGCGTTATCACAAAATGCACGATCGAGCCTGGCTGAGGAGAGACGCCACAAAATGAATGAAAATGTGGCAGAATGCATATGAAACAACCCACAAGACGGATTGAATAGTGAAGCTACAGCATACCGAAAGAGCCCACCGGACTAAAGACAAAGCCACCGACAACACAAAAGCTGTTTTGTAATCATGTGCCATGTTCTTTTTTGGATGAAGTGTGCAGAGACTCAATGAATCATAAACGTTTCCAAATCAACAGTGAGGCTAAACAGGAGTGTATTTTCATTTTGTGAGGTTGCTATGGATACCCTCTTCTCTCCATATATCACTAACTATTTCCAAATGCGGTCGCTGAGAAGTAATTATCACTACATGCTGTGCAGACAGTGCGTAAAAATACAACAACTGCAGCAAGCCATTTTTATCTCATTTGAGACATTTAAGACTATTTAATATTTAATTCTGCATTAGAATACGAGTTGTTGGTTCCAAGAGAAATCACATGGATTAAGCCTCGAAATAAATAAAAAAAAAGGAAACGCCTTTCTTCAAAGCAGAGGTAGCTGTTGCATCTTCAAACAAGTCGTATTTATAATAAGAAACATGTAGTATTTTTTGCCAGAGGGATAAGGTTATTGTATTTAAACCTGGCACATCAACTTAAAATATCAGAGAACACTTATGCAGCTTTTGAAGTGTTACACAAAAAAAGCAACAGAGGTTTCATCATGCATTGCTTTTACATATTTTCTTATGGTGGAAATCCTACAGAGTTACAGTCCTCGTGCACAGCAGTGGTGCCTTACTGAAGGTCTTGCAACGTTCTTGTCACTCACTCCCCCATCAGTGGTTCATTTGGCAGATTGTTTGTTTTATTGAGGTTTTATTAACTAATAGAGTGTCTGGGAGATGGAGCGCCCCCGTGTCGACCGCAGAGCAGCCCTCCCTCCACCTCTGTAACCCCAGACTCTGAGGGGGAAATCAAAGATTTTAACTGGCTGACTGCTTCCTGATCTGGCGCACCAAATGTGCGTTTGCTCTGCCTTGGGAACAAGACAGGCTAAGACATATAATTTGGTTGCGGTCAACTTTGTGGCGTCCCCCTGGCCATGCAGGGTACAGCAATAATGACAGGTTGGCTGACCAGACCTTGACATAGGTCTGGCTCTCGTCAGGGCTGCGGTAATAAAGGGGATCCAGAAACACTGAGCTAATCAGCCACTACCCAAACCAAGCTCTCAAACTTAACAGCCACTGAAACCAAGCAACCATCTCGCCAGTCTGCCCTGCAGGCGAAGCTTTTAATTCGATTACTGTGTTTGTCTTCCTGACAATGAAAATATGTCCTATTCGACTCACTGAAGCCTGCATTACAAACACAGGCTGCTAACACTGCTAAGTGCACACTGGATTGCTTTAAATGAGTTCTTACTGTATACAGAAACTATAAATGACACTTTGGTTAAATAGGTGGATAAAATAAATGCCTGTCTGCAGTAATGGTCAATCTCAAACTTACACCTGACCAACTTTATTGTTAATGTTCCATGATTGTCGATGTGCAGTTCGGCATGGCTAAACGCAACACGTAAACATTTATCGAGACCTGCGCTTTGACTCTACTGCACCTGCAGGTCTCATCTGACGGGAAACTGCCCTTCAGAACGGTTCAATATGCGTGAGCAGCTCAATGATTTTTACTCAACTTAAGTCAACTGAGGCAAACACTGATAAATGCCAGTGGAAGGTTAGGTCAGGTGTGTGAGTTAATCCCCAACGGGAAGCAGCGGAGGAATTGACCCGAGGGCTAATAGAAGGTGTGCATCTGACTGCATGGCTGAAAGACAGAGAGGAACAGGGAGAGCTGTTGCACAGTGTCCAGCAAAGAGAAGGAGGAGGAGGAGGAGGAGGAGGTGGAGGAGGAGGAGGAAGAGGAGGAGGAAGACAAGCCAAAGCAGATGCAGGAACCAACGGGTTACTGGAGCAGCAGCAGCAGAAGAAGAAAGGAAAGCACAGTGGGTGGTAGCCTTTTGTCCTTGTATGTCACAGATCAAGAGAAAGGGCTCAGGCGTACAGCGACTGTAACAAGGCCTGTATGTCAACCTGCATTTTATCGCCATAAAGCTCATTTCAAACGTTAATTAAATTTGCTATTGGAAATTGGACGCTGACTTAATCACTTGTGGTTTTGCATTTTTCTCATTCCAAAGCCATTATTTCTTGCCCTTGGTAGTCGTATCGGTGTGAGATGACTCACCTACACAAGTCTTTCCATCGCTGTGCAGGACGAACTTCATGTGGCACGAACACTTGGGGCCGTGGTCCGTCTCCTCGCAGATGTGCTGGCAGCCGCCATTACCGTAGTTACACGTCACTATCAAAGAGCAGAAAGTTAGCATAAACTGTGCATACAGGGAATAGTTGCACATATTCTTTTTTTAAGCAGTTTTTCTGCTTTTTATTTGAAAGAAATGAGGGTAGAGAGACGAGTACGACGTGTAACAAAGGTCCGCAGCTCAGGGCGCCCACAGGATAATACACGCTCTTTCTCTGGGCCATATGCTCTATAATCAATTCAGACCGCATTCAGTGCTCCTTCAGAGGGCTTCAAAGAGACATACTGTAGCTAAAGTCTACTCAAAATGACTGGAATAACAAAGTTACAACTCACTCTCAACATTTTAACAGTATGGAAATGACGTCTCACTTTTCTGAGAACACACTCAAACCAGCGGGACCTCTAGACACCTTTCGCAAATTTGCTGCTTAATAGAAACTGTGTACAATTTAGGCTTAGATTGAGGTGAAAATCTGTGTGCTGCCATGTGAAGAAGGCAATGCATTGATTTACATATTCACCCCCTCAACTGGTGAATCCTTAATTACATTAATCACTATCACGGCTCCATTCGTTCTTTACTCCCCGAGCTACATGTTATTATCCTTGTGACTAAAGAATTACATACGAGTTGCAGAGGAACTGAGAGGTCACATTTTTAAACTGGCCTTGAGCAAGAGGCTGAACTCATTGTAAGTCACTCTGGATAAGAGCATCAGCCTACAAGCTACTAAGACAATCTCCATTTTAATGCATTTAATTAATTCTGCAGAACGGGCGAGAACTTTAAGTGAATACTTTCTACATGACTTATGACATTTCTTACATCAACAGCGAAAACTCATGCCAGTTACACATAAATGATGGGAAGAGTAAGATTTCTGGTGTAGGTGTGTGTGTTCATGCATGTGTCTTTAAGTGCAAATACATTTAGGTGCTGGCGGGCGAAGGGAGCATTAACCTTGGCACTTTTAACGCACCTGTGATGACAGAGTGAAAAAGAGCACGAGCGAGCCGAGGCTTCCACCGCCATCCTGTCTGCACCCTACCATCCCAGCGCCTTTTGCCCTTTTCCTGGGCTGTCACAGAGAAACTATAGAATAACACTTCTCCAATCCTTATCCAAACACAGACAAATCCCCCATCAGCCCTGGCCCCAGCTCTGACAGGATGATCTCCGTTGCACAGCAACAGGAAGTGTGCGCTGTCCGTCAGAGCAGTCCCCTTCGAGTAACCTCCACACTTGCCCTGGTTGTGTAAATGATCACTCCTTATTTGATAAACATGTTTTTCTTTATGAGGACGACTCAGAAGATTAGTCACAGTTTGGTAATGCAACAAAAATGTCAGGAGCTTCTTTAAATCTGTTGGAAGGCATTTGTGGAATGAGTGCAATTATCCATCATCAGCAGGTTTCCAACCTGGATCACCTTCTCATGAGGAGCCTATGAATCCTCCTTCTGGTGTGTTTCCTCCTGTGTGTGTGTGTATGTGTGTGCATGTGTGTTTCACAAGGGGGGAATTCTGCTTGAGGTTGTCATGACTTACACTTGCAGTCCTTCATGTTACGGGTGAGCTGGAATCCAGGTCGACACTCGCAGGAGATGCCACCCTTCTGTGTTTCCCTGCAGATGTGTGCACAGCCGTGATTCTTGTCCATGCAGGTGGGTCCCTCCTTTGTGCCTTCTGCTTGCACTGTGAAGGAAGCAGAGTTTATATTGCAACTGCCACACACCTAACACATGGTTCCTGCATTGGACTAAGACAACCAGGGGACCTCGTGTGATTTAGAAAATACACCTCATTTGCAAGAAATTAGCAAAATCTGTATTTTACTCAAATTTACTGACATTATCCCCCAGATATGATGTCAAAGCTCTGCATAACATCAGCTTCCTGAACAACAAAAGCAGTGAGCTTTTAGATATTGCACTCCAAATGCTGTCAAAACACTGATTTATAATTGCCAGCACAGCCTCCATGACGAGCAGGAAAGAGGCAGAAAAAAGGCGCAGATCTCACAGAGACGCTGATTTGGAGAGGGCTAATATTATCACATGACCTCCGTGTTAGGAGAAATATGGCTGGTAATTTGCAGCTACATGGCAGATTCACTCAGGATTAAGATCACAGACGACCTCCACAATTACTACAAATCACAAGAGGTCCCCAGGTAATACTAGTCCCGTACAGAAAAAAGGCATTTGCTTTTAAATTGGATATCACAGAGCTGGTAAGAGGTATAAAAATGTTCAAATGCCTGACGTGCATTCTGACCCTCAGTCACATATACTGTGTGCCTACTGCTGATGACTGACATGCCCAGTACCCTCTAACAAAGACTCCAGCACTTGTTGGAACATGCTCGCTCTGCTCAGGCTATAAAAAGGAGGCTGCCAACAGAAAGGATAAAACTCCCAGCAGGAGCTGATCCTGCAGACCTGTAATTTTAATTGAGGTAATCCCCCATAAAGAAAAGAAAGGAGGATCACGCTGAAAAAAGAGAAAATTAACTCCTTGGTTAAATTCTCACTGCAGAGCCTGAGATGAAAAGGGCCTGCGCTCACATAAGGGCCACAATGCACATTTTCATGAGTCATCAAGGTCGAAGCTCCTCAGTAAGAATGTGAGAAAAAGGGGGTATTATTGAAAGAAATAATTCAAAGCTTTACTAAACACGGCATAAAAAGATGCATAATTTCTGTGTGATGTATAAATGCTTGATGAAGAGGTACACCAGACGCCTTTGCTCTTCCAAGACTTGAGACCCTCACATCATGAATTATTACACAAATGAATGCGGTGCTCCCTCTGCTTTGCTCTGCACTGTAATAATACTGCTGCCTTTGCGGGAGAAGACTGATATTTGACTTATTCGTTGTGAAACCCTGCCACCGCTACAGATGCAGTGACAAACCCCAGCTCTCTGGCTCATTAAAAACCAAACAGATCTCTCTCCTTTTCCTTCTCTTCTGGCGAACGGGGAGGCAGTGAACAAGAAGACATCTCCATTAATGTCTCATTAAATCTGCTGTCGCACTGAAGGGTGTTTGGAGGTCCAACTTTCTTAATTAGCCAACTTTTTTTTTGCTATAAATTCAAGCATTTGCATACGTGTGTGGAGCTGTCAACACATAATAAAGCTCATATAACCTTGTGCACTCTTTGCCTAAAGTCCAAATGCAGTGTGTCAGTCTTGACAACTGTGTGCTGTCGTACGGTTTCTATTTTCCTGCCTCGAGGACGACAAGGAAAAACGATCTCAGCATGACGGAAACGGGGTTTTTACATAATTCTATCCTTAATTACTCATTCATGTACTTTAACTCCTGCCACCATAACCTCCTTTAACTACGCCCTCTTGTTTTCCACATGTTTTGCCAAGAACTCAACCTGCCCTTTATGTATTTCCACTCGTGGCTGAAATCTATTTGGAGTCTTTCTTACTTCAAGTAGCTGACAATGTGAGTGTGACAGACAATTCTGACCTCCTGGTTAAATACTTTCCATCACTTTAAGTCTGTCAACAAGTGTCAGAAGGTCATACAATCCTCTCAGACTTTGCTGCCTGAGCTCTTGTCGTTCTTGCAGACAGGGTGAGCCATCAGACACGAACTGCAGCGGCAGCCCTCCCAGAGACTCAGCGCTGAGCAAACACTGGGCCAGCACTTTGCTCTGAAGGCAGAAAGAAAAGGGCACGGCAGGACTGAGTGAAGTGACCATGAATGAGCATCAACAGAGCAGCTGCTGTAAAGTGCTGCAAATTTCACAGCGAGTCATGTGGATATTTAAGTAGGATGTGGAACTCAGTGGTCCCTTTCCTTGGTTTTGTGTCTATCTGAGGCCAGAGCAAGGAACCGACATCTATATACTTAACAGAGGATTGAATTTCCAACTAAGTAACCCCAATGGGCTAAAGGTTGTATAATGCATCCCAAAACTCACTTCACTCCCCCTTTATTTTTATGCAGTCCCTCTACCCAAATGCTACAGACCCATCCATCAATAACCTGTCGGGCTGGGGCCAGAACTTGGGCCTTCATCTCTCTGAGGACCAATAAAAGCCAAAGCGTTGACACAATGGTCCTTTTCTGCAGACCAGGCCCAGCTATCATCTACTCTCTAACTGGCTGCCATTTTTTATCATTATTAAGCAGAAAGAAAAAAAAAAAAAACATCCTTTCATATGGAGCTGGATGGGAAAGTGAAGGAGAGAAATAAAAAAAAAGCTAGATCATATGATCAACTAAAACAATCTGCTGACCCATAAAACATGACTCTATATGAAGAAACTATAAAAACGATCACAGAGCACTTTATAGGCAGAGAACTGGACAGGAAATAGAGACCAAAGTCTTGGAACTGAGGATCTTTTCAAATAGCTACCGAGGGAATGGCTTAGAGTGGATATGGGCTTTCACGCAGCTCAACACGGACAGGCGACATCAAAACTATTGCGCTTGTGGTAAAAATAAAAGGAACACTGCAATTAAACAGAAAATACATGGGATTGTCCCCCCCCACCTTTAACCTCCCAGGACTGGCTGTGACCTCTGTACAACATGCATGTTAACGGATTAGGTCGACATTTTGGGAAACATGCTCGATTGTTTTTTTGCTGAGAGCTACTGCGGGTGAAAAAAGATCGATATCACTCTCATGTCTGTATGCTAAATATGAAGCCACAGCCAGCTAACTTAGCAAAAAGGTTTTCTTTGTTGAATCCATACAAAGGCTTGCAATAAAAAAAACCACATGTTGTATTCTCGTCTGTTTTTGTACAGATTAAACAACAACAAAAAAGTAATATGTTAATTAGTGAGACTAAAGGTATGTATGCTAAGCTATGTTCTAAGCTAACGTGTGCTGGCTGCAGCTACATATTTATCGTCACGAGAGTCATGTATCTCTCAGCATAAGCAGAGAATAAGCCTGTTTTTAACTATTCCTCTAACTGACCCATATATCATGTGACTGTATGAACAATAATTGCCTTTCTAGGACATTTAATTGGATGCAAAGAGTAATGTGATGCAGTTGTAGCCAAGTTTTTTGTCTATTATATTAATAATTATTAAAGCCCCTGATAACTGAAAACAAATCTGATTTCTGTGTAGCATTAAATATTCATGTCTTAGCAACAATCTAAGCCACGAAACATCTTTAGTTATAATTTATTAAGAGATCTGCTTCATCAGGTGCTTCACCACCTGCCGTTCAAATGTTCCTAACTTCTGATTGGTTTACAGAAGCTTGTGACATCACCTTTTTCCAACTGAGCTCAATGAAGAAGTTGACCGAGAAAGAAAATGGCTTGACTCGGGCAGATACACTTGGCAGACTTGTTTTAGCAGTACTCGACGTGCCGGTGAAGATGCTGTTGAGCAGCCCAAATATCCACTCCTGACTTTTCCTGTGCTTATAAGAAACAACAGCGTGATCCTTGGGGATAAACTGACCACGGTAAATTATCTTTCAATCTCTTGAAGCAGAATCAATTTGTGTGTCTGTCACTGAGTCAGTGGAACTTCAACTTAATATGTGAGATCAGCTGCAGCGCCTGCAGGACACGGCAATAAGCGCAGGTCACATCACACGACTGGTTTTCTGAAAACCAGCGGGTCAGGACAACAACAAAAAAGCAAAGGTACATAAGGATTCACTGATGATAGCAACTCCTGTGGGCAAGTCGGTCTAAATGGATAGCTGTGTGGAGAGATTGACTGGAGCTCAAATCGCTATCTAAGCCGGTGGCTGGCAATTTAAACTCTATAGCTTGTGAGCGACGAATGAACAAGCTGTTTCTCAGAACTCCCACAGCCAAACCAACTGCTACCACCGTGCCAGAAATCTACTGAAAACACATTTTCGGACGCAAGTGAAACATCTGTATCATGAAAACGCAGGACTCGGTTGGACTTTGTGTTACGCGCAGGAGCTTCAGGCTCGGCAGGACTGTCCTCAGTTAAAAGCTGCCTATCAAGAAAACAAACAACAGTAAACTTTCACCAGCAGGTTATGAGTTCTAACGTGACAGACGATCTGCGCAAAAGAAGGCAAGTTAACATGCGCCAGCTAAGATGCCGACTCCTGTGATCCCCGAACAAAAGATCCAAGGAGGCCACAAGTTCTTCACCGCAGCGCTGCAAGCTCTCTTAAACCTGATAACGATGTAGTGAAGGGACTGAAACAAAGGGGCTGAAGTAGTGGAAGGCATGCCAAGGGTTTATAGTCTGCCCTGAGTGCTCGGGGCAGTGAAAAGAGGGCTCACGGTCCATGCTGAGCTGCTGTCATACGTCTCAGAGGGGAGACGGACCCCTCTTTGCTCGACTGCTGGCTGGAGAACATTAAGCAGCTAGCCAGTGTTGGTTGGTTACAAACTGAAAAGAAGGGGCCTAAGCATGGAGCCACCACACTATTAAAGCAACATTCCTTCCTCTTAGATAATGGGCCCTTAAAAGTTTTAATAGAAGGATAAAAATGTCAGCGCATGAAAAGGAGAATGAGAAAAGGAGCTGAGCCGCATTGGGTTGGGCTGAGCTGTGACACAGATGGGCAGACAGAGCAACGGGGCAGCCAGCCGGGTCAAGGAAGTAACTCTTCCCATCCGACTCCGTTGGTAGAGAGCACAGAGAATCCATCCAAGTGCTACTGTTTGGTCTGTTGTGCGAGCGCTGATTCTCTCCAGCTCCCCAAGGCCTTGTTGGGGCTGCTCATTTCACTCCCTGTTTCAGAGAGGAGCCGCTGAAAGCATAAACAACCGGAGAATGGAAAAGAGAGCAGAGAGCATTCTGGATGGATATATGTGACCGCCAAAGTGCTTAATGCAGAGCTTTTATTAGTATATTGCGCTCTGAGATTGAGACAAAGCACATACAGCTAACACAAGTTCCAAAACACAGTTTTCTTATCAGTTACGGTTGAGATGTACTTCGGGGTCTTCTGATGAAACAGGAATACATCAGATACGCTTATGCTTTACTGCAAAGTCACACCACCACTGCATGGCAATGATATATAAATTTGTGCATTATGGAAGCTGTGTGTCCGTGCAGGTATGCATACATGCATTAATGTACGCGTATGCATTGACACACAGGTGTATTTGCATAATGTATGCATGTTGCACGAGCATTTCTGAACGTCTGCCCATCTGTGTCACAGACAGTTGTGCAGCACCTGCTGGGGACGTGCCACTCTCCCCTTCACTCCTCCTCTCATTCTATCAAGGTCACCTCACTGTGCGATGTCCCAAAGGAGCCCGGCATCCTCCCAACAGAACAGACAACACAGCACACAGCAGAGCACAGCAAAGCTTTCTTTAATAAAGAGATACAAAAGATATGAGATACAGTATGTTATTACAGAGCCGCATTCTTTACAAAATCAAAGCGAGAGGCAGCTGAAGAAGGCATCTGTCTCTGCAGAGCTCAGTCTGGCCCTCTGGTTAAAGCCATGACAGCCAAGTGTTAGTGGAAAAACCCCACTGGCACTCGGGCAGTCCGCAGCAGCGTGCTGGGCTGGCCGGCTTAGAGATGGCCTTCAACAAACCCACGAGCAAAAGGGATGCCCGTTTCAAATGAGGTATGGAGAATTCAGTGGCAAGGCAGCCAACATTTGCGAAAGCCCAAGCCACGGATGTATATTTGTTCAAGGGTGGGGGTGCAGGGGGTGGGGGCACGGGGCTTGGTAAAGTCTGGACAAAGAGCGAAGATGAGGGATAATAATGCAGGAAAGAGACTGAGGGAGAGAAGAGGAGACCAGGCGAGGGGTTGACAGAGAAAGGACGGAGGGACAGGAAAGTGTCCCATGTGTCTCTGTCTCTGCTTCTGGACAAATGGGAGAGACTTAATAGGTAGCAATGGGAGCATGAGGCGTTCCCTTCGCTCCACTTCCTTAGAATAGGAAAAGAGCCTGGTTATACGCTTGGGCTGCAGAGCAATGGAGCAGTGACTTCTGCACTTGTAAAAACAGTTCTGTGGCCAATGCACAGACAGGCAGGCAGGCCTGCTGAGAACCAACAGGGGGAACATGTAAGAACCATGTCGGCTTCTGCGTGGCAGAACAACCACGCAGCACAAGACAAGAACATACATAAAAACCCGTAAAAAGCACTTTCACAAACACAAATAGTCGTATATTTGATTACATCACTGGAACGGTGGAAACTGGCCCTTCAGCAAAAAATTTAAACGGTCTGCGAAATGGATATGACACTGCAGGAAAGTAGGCTATTTTATCATTTACGATAAGAAAAAAACAACAATAAAAAACGGTTCAATGACCCCCGTGCCTGATTTCATGCAGACGGAATGTCATGGCTGGAGAGCAAAACTGACTGAGAATATGATTCGTCCATTTATTATGGATTTGATCACATTTATTGGAAAATTCCTTTCACTGCAGCAGTTCTGGCCAGCGCAGGAACACATATCCTGAAGTCAACATGTCACGGCGTGCATCTAAATGTCATAACAGAAGGTGTGTGAATGTGCCTCCAGCAGGATTAAATTGAAAATTACTGAGTTGCGTGCTTGTGCGTCTGTGCGACTGTGTCCATTACGTCCATTGTGTTCATATTTGAATTTGAGAGAGAGGGAGCGCGAGAGCGACCGAGAGGAGACTGGATGCACAAGGGGTAACAGCCCCTTTGGGAAGCTAATGGAAGCTGTAAACACAGGAAGAGATTCTCATTGACAAAGTAAACATTTCCTGGAAAGACAAGGCCTACTGTAGAGAGAAAGAGTGATGCTTGTGTCCACAGTCAGGTGACTGATAGAAACAACGAGGCCAATTTATGGAGAAAATTGTTCTATTATTTTTCCAGCTATGGTAAAATAAGTAAAAGCTTCTCTGGCAACCATGATTTATGAATCAAATGGAACGTGTTGTGACTGAACACATAGTTATTGATCAACAGGATATTTTGTGTCTTTATAGAAATTTCCAATTAAGTAATAAAACAGACACATATTCATATATGTGTACTGAGAATGACAGACTTCCTTCTTGACTTCAACTCTGCCGCAGTTTGGAGACTTCAGATCAGCAGATTTCTTCAAGCAGTGAAAGGTGACAGTGAAGCCTCGGGGCTCATGTAATCGAAGTCTTCTTCAGACGCTGTAATGTAATCATCAGGCTGGCGTGAACTTTCAGACTCCTTGCCGCTATCCCACATCTTTCCACCCAATGCCAGACACACTCGCTCTGCTGTAGTGACTGGCAGAGTGACAGGAAGTTTGATCCAGAGGGCTTCTTATTAAAAGTTACATCTCTCCTTTCACTGCTCTTAGTTCATCTTCTTCAGCTGTGCCGTCTCGCAATGAATTCTGCAGAGCTGATGATTCCACTCCCATCATGCAGTCGCTGTTTGCTGTGAGACTGAATGCAAAAGTTACAATATGTGACTTACATAACAGGCCATCAGTGCACACTTCAGGTAATAGCCCAACCGGATATTCAGAAATGTACAGGACAGAAGTTATGGATGTGTGGGTTGACTGAGCCTGAAATTCCACAACTGCAATGTGCTGGATCCTCTCTCACGCACATATAGTACGTCCCTGTTATCCAGACAATAAATCAAACGCAAAGCAGTGGAACCCATCTTGACCTAAATGGCATTCCTATCAACCACTAAGCACCTTGGCTGGCCTTTCAAAGGCTTTATTTCTTGACTGGGAGAAATGTTTGGGGAGAATAAATGAACTGTTACATTTTGTCCAGCTAGACGATGGAGCCTTCATTTGGCCGGAGTTATTCCTGTTCAGGGGGGCAGGGGCAGGTCTAATAAGAGACAGGCCAGCAGCAGCCTTGTCATTAGCTGAGAGGCTGGCAGACCCCTGCTGCCTAATTGGCACAGGCTCAGTGCTAACAAGGGCTTCCTACCAGCAGGGGAAACCGACTGCTAGCGCCATGCACTGCAGTGACCAGCTCTCCACTGTCCCCAGAAAGACTCGCTGAAGTTGCCCAGGGAACACCTGACCCATTAAGAAAAGAAATGGAAAGCTGATGTCTTTTTAATGAGAACAATAAAGCTCATGAGCAAACTGCACCCCAGGCTTTGCTCTTTAAGAGGAGCCTTGGCAGAACGGATGGAGGGCTGCATTCATACCGACTTGGCTGGGAGATTAGATCAGTTTTAATTTTCTGAATGATTTTTTTTTTTTTCCCTGAGCCACTTGTGCATAATTTTTCAGTTAGCGGGGAAAGTGATATTTGCAAAAATTCTGCAGGGTTATTGTCCAATAACTCGGCGAGCCACTTCCTCACTACTTCCATTTTCCTTCAGACACACTGTTGTAATACGAGCAGTAATAATAAGCAGATGAGCAGTTGTTCTGTCTGTTAGTCTTTCAAAAATAATGAAACAATGACAGGGCGGCTATCTGATGAGCGGAGGAAGTTTGTAGATTTATGGCAGCTTTAATCTCTTGATCCAAATGGGTCTCATCTGGAAGCAATGAAGGCAAAATTTATATGAAAATGGAAGATTAACAGGAACTGAGGGCATTTATCAAGAAAGACAGAGGAAGTCAATGAGAGACAGGAGGAGCTCGGCGAGACCGGACCGGTGCTCGCAGTCTCCCTCTGACAGCGCTGATATAGTCGTAGCGCTTTGAAACACATGATCCAGCTTTTCACTCCACTCAAATAACACTGCGTTTATGAAATGTAAACATTGACAGTTCACTAGGCCAGACTGATCTCATAAACCAGACTTCCAAGATCCTCGCTTCACCATCCAGGGGACTTAGGAACATCACAGTCTAATGACTCCCAGCATGAGCAGTTATCTTGCGAAAGCGAGAGGAGAGACGAGGAGGGCAGAGACGAAGACACGGTCGGATCCTGCTGTCAGCTCTTTCTGAACCAGAAGTGCTACGAACAACGGGAGCCAAAAGATCTACAGCACAGTCCCAGTCCTGAGCTGGCGGAGCTGAGAAATCTGACAGCTGGATAATTACTCCTTGAATAAATGTGTTTGGTGATGGTGATAACAGCTGTTCGTTTTCTCTAATGTTGCTTTTCTGAGCCGAGGATAAATCTACCAAACACAAGCCAGAGGCATTGTGACAAACACCAAGCAGAGCAGAGAACAAACAGCGCAATACAGGGAACAAAATCAAGGATATTTATATTCTGGAGTTAAAATTCCAGTGACCTAAATCTCCAGCAGAAGAATGTGCGAGGTGAAATCAGTGATGTCTGCTTTGACGTCTCTGGTCACAACTGTTTATAATGTTTACTTATAGAAATAAAACTGACTCTGTGTCTTGATTCAAAGTACAGAGTTTGGAGGTCAAAGAAATACCTGTTTCAGTGAATTTTGATAGTTTGGTTATTTGCTAACCACAAATAACGACAGCCAGCTAGTCCCCCCTCCGATATTGTACGACAAACTGAGGCTGTACTGGAAACCAGCTACTACACTAGCAACACATACTGATTTAGACAGAATGAAGCATGAAGTGTGCAAACACAAGCAAAATCTGCAGTAGGTCAAAAACACCTGCATGTTGTTCTGCTTCAGTGAAAACCTCCAGTACTACTACTACTACTACTACTACTACTATGAAAAACCAGTATGCAGCAGGAAGTACATACTGCAAGGACGTAGTAGGCAATTCTGTATCGAGCAGGAGTGAGCCGGCACTGGCGAAGCCTCTGCACGTGTTGAAATAATGTGAATGAAAAGTAGCATGTAGTGGGCTGCAATGCTGATGTTAGCAGGCTAGGCTAACAGGCATATACTTTCCAAGTGGCAGCTAGTTAGGCTAGCTTGTTTATTTAAAGTTATTAAAGGGGAGACTGCTTTAAATCGCTAACAGTTAGCTGATTCTAAGACACAAACAGTTCCATCAGTGAAGCTGAAACCAGAACAATTTATAGCAGTCGAAACGAAAAACCAGCAACCTCTGTAATTCAGCAGCTCTAGTTAAAAATGCTGTTGTACAAAAATGCTCTAATCCTCCAACAGTTTAGTGATACAAACAGCAAATGTACATTTCAGCAAAAACAATCTGGCGAATCTGAAGAATCAATCTTTTCATGACATAAAATCCATGTTTTGTGTGATTTTAACAAACTGATCTGGATCTTTTACAAGCTTCAACCTCCGTGCTGCTGTTCCGTAGACTGCGACAAGCCAATCTGCATAACAGAGATATTTTCCTGCAGGGCTGCTTTGCTTTAAATACAGCTCTGACGTTATAAATGTATGTATGTCCACAGCGCTCCTCTGTCTGATGAGCAGCCTCAGAGCAGGCTGGCTCTGTACCCTCTCCTGTCACGTCTCCATCCCACAGGAATGCTCTATAAACAAGAGGTGTGTCTGCCCCAGGCTACACCTTTAATTGTTTTCTCTGCTCACAGTCCCCCGCAGGCCACTCTCATACCACTGATACCTTAAAATGCTGCCAAGCACTAGATTGGTTCAATTTGAAAGGGTGGGAGGAAAACAAAAAAGAGATTTATCCCCCACCCCCCCAGACTGGAGACACTTACCTTTGCTCCCCCTCCCTTTAGGGCCTGTTAGGGCCGATCCCACTCTTAATTTAAATCTGTGCAACTGATCATTTTATTCAAAAAAAGTCTGGACTTATGCTGTGGAGGAGATAACTTATATTCTGTAAAGGAAAAGCGAAACCTTTGAGAGGGTGCGGGGCTCTTTTACCAAGCTGTTAGAGAAGGTTGAAGTGTTGGATATGCTACAAGTGACGCCGATGAGAATCCATGAGAGATCTGATTAACAGCTGGGGGACTACACATGATCACAGCACAGATGTCTGGTTCCTAATATGATAATGAAGTAAATAAATGAACAGATAAATAAATGACTAAATAGCAGAGGCATTTCACCTCTTAAACTGTGACTATCTGCTATTTCTAGGAGAAAATTATTATTATCTTTTCAGTGTCATGTTTGTCTGTGTTTTATAAGCTTTTGCTTGAAGATTGTTTAAAGTATGTCTTATAACTACGTTGTTTACAGATGCCTGAACCTGAACATTTGCATGTTAAATAAAGCTTCATCATCATCCATATGAAATTTTAAATAATGAGTTTTCCACACATACCAAAATATGCAGCCTCGAGTCAAAAGCATCAGCATTACACAACACGTGTCCTGCTATTTTCCATAAATCATCGATGTGTGTGTGTGTGCGTGCGCGTGATTAACCTTTAGGCCGTTGGATACAGGTATGCTGGTTGTCACTCAGGAGGAATCCTTCTCTGCAGCGGCACTCGTAGCTGCCCATCATGTTGACACAAATCTGTTGGCATCCGCCGTTGCCTTCTGAGCACTCATCCACATCTGCCAGGAGACAGGAGCACAAAACAAAATTAATAAGATCACTTCAAGACAGGACAAATACTACACAGATTACCATTTGTCTGAAGGTTGTCTGGGATCAAATCACAACCTGTTTAATGGACAAGTAGCTGTAAATGACAATCAAACGGAGACCGCAGGAACACACACGTACTGCATCCCTTTAGAAGTTCAATCACTTATGAAGTAACCTGCAGTACTTCTGAAAGAGCACAACGCTTTCAATTGTAAGGCAGTATTATTCATTTATTTATTGATTTTTTTATGTGATATGATCAGCGGTGGAGGAAGTACTCAGATCCTTTAATGAAGTAAAAGCTGCAACACAACACAAACTGTGCTTAAAGTATCAAAAATAGTACTAATAATTCAGAAAAATGGCCCTTGAGTGAGTATTATGCTATCATATATTACTGAATGTTTGATGGTCCATTCATGTGTTTTACTGTTTCAACTTCTTCATATAGCGTTGGCTAGTTTGACCCATAAAAGTCATATGTAAAGTAATTAGTAACTAAAACTGTTGAATGAATGTAGTGGAGTTAAAAGTATAGTATATGGTAGGAAGTACCTCAAATTTGTACTTGAGTACAGTACTTGAATGAATGTAACTAGTTACAATCCACCACTGGATGTGATGATATTATTCATTAAAAAAAACTGCTGTGTTTTTAATTTGAAATTAAACTGAAGTGCTTTTTTCCCCTACTGGTGCAAAAAGAATTTTATTTATTTTTTATTTAAAACAGTTTGAGAAAAAATGATGCCGAAACTCTTCGCATCCATAATCAAGTAGGTTGAAAAGCCCACAGAGGTTGTGGTTTGACTGCTAATGTCATAAAAAAGGAAAACACAAGCACAAAAAAGTGTTTGGATATTATGAAAAGCCAGAGGAGTTTGTCTTCGGCTGTCTGACGAGGCAGCGTCTGTCTTAATGGTTATCTGACATGGCAGCACACCAGAGTTGTACTGAAAACCTCCAACTGTGCAGCACTAAGCCATAAAAATGCACATGCAGCACAATCTCCTGGCAAGTGGGAAACCTGATCCACCTGGGCCAGAGTACCTGCTGATGACGAGTGTCTGTCAGCCCCGTGACGGGAGGAATGCAGGAAAAGGGAGGTGGGAGGTGGGGAGGGGGAGCGGAGATGGAAAGAGGAGAGTGTATGAGACACGGGGGCAGGAGGGTAACAAGCAGCCATGTGAATCCACCTCAAGAGCAAACAAAGGCAGAGCATTTACAAAGGTGTCACCTGAGGCCTCGTCCTGCCACGGGCCAAGAAAGAGAAACTGACCACAAACCAGAGTTGCTGACTTCATTTCCACTGATAATGAATTGTGCACTTCCAGCTGTTCTCTCCAAATGGCACAAAACTTTTTCCAACTCATTGTGCGACTCGACAAAAGAAACAAATGAGCGGCGGTGGAACATCTATAAATCTTTTGATATATTTGTTTATTGTCAAATGGAAAGATCTTGCACAATGCCATTTTTCGGGGGGCTGCTTTTATTTGTCTGGCATGCTGCGGAGCTTAGTGGCCCCGGCCTCCCCTGTGCGTGACTGCATCGCGGCTCTGGAGGTGACGCTCCATATTCCCTCTTCCCCCGGAGACCTGGGCTCCGTCCCTCACTACCGACCACACTGGAACCTTATCCATCCCTCTGCTCGATGCATCAATAATCCGCTGTATACACAAGGCTTTTTTTTAATAAACCGTCATGCGAAACTAATTTACTGTCTATTTGTCCAGTCTGAGAAGGCCTCTAGATTAAGTTTCCTTTCTGGGGAATTCTCAGCCCGGCAGAGTTAGAAATTAAACTTCACTCCGTCCTCTTCTTTTTCCACACAGAAATCCAGAGACGTGTGTTTTCACCAAAGCCGTAAACACACACAAACTGTGCTCACAAAGTGGCACCTGGCTGGACAGAAACCTCTGGGGTTGATAAGCGGGTGATTGGCAGGTAGCGCTCACGACCCCCGTCGGCTCGCCAAGTCCGCCTGTCCTCTTCTCACATTCCATCAGCAAAACTGTCTCTTTCCTCTAAAAACAATGTGTCATGTCAGTCGAGGTCGACGGGAGAAGCTGCACTCTGCAGCCAGGTGAGGCGGCGCACTCACAGGAAAACAAATCCGCACGGCACAGTTAACGTTTAGACTTTAAGTCCGAGTGCAGGGAGGACAGTTCAGAAAAAATAACTGGGCAGGCTTTCATTGAACTGTGCAGCCGCCTTGGTGTTGACCTCATGGTCTCATCTCTCCATCATGAAAGTGGCAGCGACAGAGAGAAAACCTTTGAGCTGACGAAAGATGCCAAAAACCTACAGCTGCACCTTTGCAGATAAACTGTTAGCAGGCACCAAAAACCCAAAGTCCACAACTCGTACAGGAAAACATCTCTCAACACACAAGCCTCTCTCTCTCTCTCTCTCGCTCTCTCTCTCTCTCTCTCTCTCTCTCTCTCCCTCACACACACACAAACCCCAAAAATTCAAACACGTAAAGGCAAATACAACAGTCCTCAACGCATGCACAAAATGCCCATGAGAAATGCAACCAGCCTCAGACGGCCCGGGGGAATTCTCTTTCCATACCCTCAGCGCATCAATGAAGGTTTCATTTCCTGATTCCTTCATCCCTCCAAATGAGGCGTCGCCTGTCAGTAGATCTCTCCTGTTTAAATAGCTCCCATAATTGCCTGTGTTGTGTGCTGGGCAAGGCTGGCGTCCAAAGCAAATATTTCCAAGCGGAAAGGGGTTCTGGCATGGCCAGGAGAAGTGCTCATGTTATTTGGACTTAAAACATTTTTTAAAAATTCTCTTGAGAGGACGGAAAAAAAAAGAAGTCTTAATCAAGTTAAAAGGGCTGCCTCACTTCTGAAAAATGAGACATGTCTCTGCTCTATCCCCGCTTCACTCGAGGAGACGAAGGGAAAAGGAGGGTTCAAACGGAGAGAGATTAAGAGATTGGTTGTGTTTGCGGAGGCCATGTCCGCTGGTTTCTCAGATAGCCTTGACTGTATATATAACATTTGGCCTTGCGCAGAGCTTTAGAGCCATGTAAACATGGTGGTTGCCTTACAGAAACTCCTGAACCCTTATTTTGGAGAAACGCTCAACTCTTTGGCTCTCCTTTTTTTTTTTTTTCTTTCCTTTTTTTTAAAAAGGTTCAGCGACTTTGGGGGCATTTATTGCTGACCCAGAGGTTTTTTTTTGTTTTCTCAGGGAGGAGAGTGAAAAACTACTGCTGTCTGTCATCAAAGCTGTCCATGCAACCATCCTTGGCTTCTGTCTGGACCAGACAGAACTGTCTCTGTGGTCTAGACAGACCAGAGACAAGGAGGTGAGTGAACGGACACTGGCCTCTTTGGGCATTTCGTTTACAGGAGTTGAAGAGGCACACACTCTTTAATAAGGCAGCAAATCGGAGCCATGTGCAGCGACAGGCAGCAAAACAGCTGGTGGACTGCAGGGGCCGACCGTGCGGCTCTGCTCGATGAGCAGGCACCAGTCAGCCAGCTCCAATTAAAACAAGATCCTTTCTTATTTTAAACAGGATTACAGGATTTCCTCTTTTTCGCTGTTGCTTCTGGAGTTCAACGACACGGCGCATTTCTTCACCCACTTGAATGAACAGTGACCGAGGCGCCAGGTTTGAACCCGGCCCGCGAGGACAACTGAGCGCACGGACGCTGAAGCCGGCTTTGTGTTAACAAACACTCCGACTCGGTCTGACACACGTCGGCTGAGGTTGCAGAAATTGATATGCTGCAGGAAGTCCTGACCTTTCATCTCCAGAACACACACTCTCCTAAATCACAGGAGTGTCATTTATGATGGCAAACTGGAAGTTGATGCATTAAGACACTTAGAGTATTTAGCTTTGAACAATTTATTAGTTCCAGCATTTCCTGTCTGCCTGACCCACTGTGTCTAATACAGCTAACTGATTCACATCTGTTAAGCAAACATGAATAAAATCTCTGTTTGCTGTGGCGTTTCATTCTTAAATCAGCGGTGAAGGTTGATTTTTTTTTTATGCTAGTATATAAACAAAACTAATGCGGCTTTGATTGAAGTCAGACTCTTTCGACTTTGAACCGGTCTCCCAGGTAACTATTTTGGTAAATAAGCACAGATTGCGCGTCCAATCTCTCGCCGAGTTCTTTCCTAAATGAAAAACTATGAGCTAAGATGAAGCTAAATGGTACTTCTCAGTGCCTCCAAAACAAGTCTGGAAGTATTTTAAAAACAAAACCCCAGGATAAGTGTTTGGGTGGACAGCCTTATGCCAAGGAGGCCCTGCGCTGACGTCTGACGGCTCCCAGTCTGCTACATGCTTATGTCCCTAAGCCCAATGTCAGGCTTGAGTTTCCCCCAAAGCCCTGCCAGCGGGCTCAGCTGGAATTGTTCATTTCATGGTGGATGGGACTGAACAATCCTGAGAGAAGAGGGAGAGAGAGCGTGTTGATAAAGTCTTCAGGAGCCAGCTAATGCACCAATCTCAAATCCGTCCTTTAACTCATCACTCCGGCTGCTCTCCTCTGAACTGTGGAGAGACTCTCTTGTCCAAACCCGATCCGTGCATGTCACAACAAAAGCAAAGTGACTGCTAACTGGGGAGACAGCGGGGTGTTTCCATCTGCAGCAGGGGAGCGAGGAGGGTTGGTGTTAGGCCCCAGAAGTGTCTGCAGCGTCCTGAACTCCTCCGGGTTCGATGGGAGAGAGAGAGTTAACCAGATCATCATCCCCGTGACTCAATCCTCCAGATTCAGTCAGGAGTCAAGGTGGTTGTTAAAAGCACCTCTTCCAGGCAAGAATGAAATGTTTTCTGCTAAAGCCAAGGGTGCGGAGGTTATCATCACTGCAATGGAAGAGCGGCGAATGCACTTTAAAGGAATGCCTTTAAGAGCGAAGCAAGGCCTGTGGAACAAATCAGCGGCACGCTCTTTGATGACTACTTTTTTCCATCAAGACCTGGTCAATAATACATCAGTCTGAAACCTCCTGTTTGATTAGCCAACCTTGCAATATGATCCCAAAGGATTACAAGAGCAGGGATACAAGCTCAGCCGGGCGACAACACAGAGACTCTGTGGCGGATGACGGATGAAGCGTTTTCTGAGGGACACTCTGAATGTGACTGGCAAAAAAAAAAAAACACACAAAAAAAAAACCAAAACAATGTCCCTACACAATTACAACCATTAACAAAACACTAAACAGTGTAAACTGACCTGACCTTTTCTTAGTTGCTACTGAAAACTGTTCTTCAAAAGCCCATTTCAAAGCTGTAATGACATTGCTTTTGTGTTATACATCATGTTTTGTCTTTGGGGAAGGTTAAAGTAAAAGGGCATCCATTTCCCTATAGATTGCACAGGGAATTGAGCTTTGCTGAATCAATACAAACCAAATCAGTGTTGGTCAATAGAAATCAAAGGCACGTGGCCTGTTAAGCTGCATGTGTGGAGCCCAAGACCCCCAAATCGGTTCTCTGGCAACAGGGAGTAACATGTACGGCTAACAGAGCCGAGCGCGATGAACATCAGCAAACAATGCAATGACAAAAGCTTGTCCTTTACAGCATGGTGACACTCTGTCCAACATCTGTAATGTCTATTTCAAGCCTGCTTTTGTTTCTCCCAGTGAGTCACACTCAGGCTGCATGTGATTGTGGCATTTCCACTTTATGGGAGCATAAGAAATATCTTTATTTGTGTCTTTCAGTTCCAGATAGAAGAGAAATGTTGTGATTTGCGGTTGTAAAGAAGGGGAGTATTTGTGCAGATGTTTATGATATTAAGCTACTTGAGAGAGTTTAACCAACTAGCGATGATAAGAGGCTATTTGGGTTTCTGTAGGACCTCAAACAAAACACACAGGTCATAAATGTGGGGACGGTGGTGCTACAGTGGGGAACTAATAGCCTTCCTGCATCTGGTTTTCATTCTAAAGAGGATGTGTGTTTTGGATTAAATTGACATTGATTCCTCTGTTTTTCCTAAGACTCTAAAAATCCTTTACAGCCTCGCCATGAAAGAGGTGTGGTGATTAAATACCATCCCTCCCTTACCTCTGCGAGATAATAGTCATGACAGTTTTAAAAGATGTAATCAAGCTCTTATATGCTTCGCTTCTTCTCCTCAGTGAGTTTTGAGAGGGTACAATGGCTCCCTGTGAGGTAAATTATACATTGAGCGACATCTCACTCCGCACAGACAGGAGCAGCGTGCTGTGATATTGCATTGCTTCCACCTTGCTGACTCCCTGACATCTTTGTGGGGTGTAGGGCAGAGCTCAGAAACCGGAGCGTCCCCGGTGAGGCGCACCAGGCGGCGTTCTGCTTCACGCTCCGCCGCCTCCTGCCACCGCCCAATGTCATTATGCTGCCAACACATCCAATTACAAGGAGCTGTGCGGCACGTGCGGCAGCGAGCAAACAAAGAAGACATCGACAGGGATGCGCTGGCATAAGTCTTGTCCCTGAGCTCACAGTCTCTCACACACACACACACATGCAATGGTGCCTACTGGCTACAGAAAAGCCTGGGAGCTGAGAGCGGGAGGTTATGGACACCACTGGGAGTTTATGCTGCACTGTAACCATGAAAGCAGAGGTAAAAACACAAAATTACTGGCGCTGTGTGGAAAAACAACATGGGGTAAATCCAAAGAGAAGCACCTTAAAGATCTCAGACTCTAAACTCAGTGTGAACTTCTGAGGATCAGGTGAACGTCTCCACCTCTGCAGCCTCGGGCACATCTGGTCTATAAGGGCTCTGAGGTTCTGACCTCGTCTGGGAACCAGCTGCTCAGCTGCTCTCCACTCCAGGGCCAAGGGGACTAATCTTTTCTAGGGGGCCAAAAGGAGCTTAAACCTGGAAGAGGAAGCTGGGGCCTTAACATGAAACCTTGGTTATACCTTTTCCTCTCCTCTCTTGTGTTTGTGCTGAGGATTATTTCCTTAGCAGAGCAGAGCAGAGGCATTAGAATGAGTTAAATTCTGGAGAAAAAGAAGTCTTTAGAGTCCTTTCCGGTCTCAAGGCAAGAGTTGGATTTGTACTTGACAGCTACATACAAACCATTCAGGGCATCTTTATGCCCTGCTTGCCAAGCTAGGATTAAAAAAAACATTTATTCATTTAAGAGAAGAGGATTCAATCTTCCCAAGGAGTCTCTGCCCTCTCGCATACAGGCCATTTGCGGGAAAAAATAAAACATGACAGACGAAGTCAAAAACTTGAAAGTTTGTTTGATACTGTGTGTTTCACTATGACGAATGATATCAAAAGGATCGATGGATGCAACTCTGTTTGATGCAACAGCAGCAGCCACACAACCATATATTGCAATTACACACCTGCATGCAAGGCAGGAGCTGATCCACGGCACAGCAAATGATCCACGCACAGCTGAACGCTGTTGCTAAATGGTTTGGAAAATAGCCCCGCTTTACACCGTGAATACGAGGGCATGAGCAAGAAGAGACCGGGAGCGAGGAGACAAATACAGTAAGATTGAGAGAAAGAGAGAATCTGAGACACCAGGGCATCGTCGAGTCAGAACAGGCTTATTATCGATCTCAGGATGTGTTTTCCATTCCACTGTGCCTTAACCCCACTTCATCAAGTAAATGCGGGATTGATACGAGCGCGGTGCCTTGTGTGCCTGCATGTAAAAGCCCTTTCAAAAAGATATCGTTGTTAAGTGCTGATAACTTTTCCTGTCATCACTTCAACTGAATGTGAAATCCACTGTTGCAGGTCGTCAGTTGTTTTTCTCTCCAACAAGCTCACAGCAGCAACGAGGCTGAGCCGCCTTTCAATATCAAGCGAAATGCATCGTGCTGAGGTTGTAACCGAGGGGGAGATGATTTCTGAGGAGCAGCAGGGTCTGACTAGGGGGTTTCAAAACAAAACAAAGGAATGCAGGATGGGTGAATGGGGGAGAAGGAGCAAGACAGAAAGACAGAATGGGGAGTGGTGGGTGGATGATGTCTATGTTTAGCAGCTCCCAGCAGCAGAAAGTGTTTTTTTTTCTTCATTTCATAACCTTTTAAGCGTAATACGTTCTCTGTGAGGTTAATATGACTGGCACACTGGTGAAATATTAAACCATGGGAAAGTACGGTCGGCTGACGGCTCACTCCGAGCTCCCTGCTCAGGGTCAAGCTCTTCATAAATTCACCCCTTTTCGTCAGACTTATTGGGAAAAAAAGGTCTTTTTCTTCTGTGAAAACACATTTGGAGACTACCTGCTATGTGAAATGAGGAAATAGCTAATATCTGATGCTGCAGTCTAATAAGGGCTCAATTCAGCCATGAAACATATATTACCATCCATGGCGTGACATTAGGCATGCAGGAAGAAGAATTCATGCAACCACATGGGTATGTCTGAGTTTGACACATGCAGTTTAATGTACATGACAAAAGGCCCTTATACAACAACGTTTTCCTGCATATTAAGTCAGCTGCAGAAAATGTAAAAGGGAAAAAAAATCAGTTTAAACACGCATACACACGCGTCCAAACGTCACACACTCACCTAGACAATTGTGGCCATCATGTGCCAAGCGGAAGCCATCATAGCATGTGCACCTGTAATTTCCTGGGATGTTGATGCACTCATGCACGCAGCCACCGTTGTATTCAGTTGCACACTCGTCGACATCTGCAGAGAGAAAATACAAAAGGATGTGAGAGCAGGTCCTTCAGACAAGCAGCAATCATGATCCAGTTAGGGGTTGTGGGATAGAGCCTTAAAATAATTAAGATGATTTTACAATTTCTTGCTGCAAGTCAAACGCAAAGACTGATATCACTCATATCCGTCCGTTAAATATGAAGCTACAGCTGGTAGTGAGTTAGCTTAGCTTAGCATAAAGACTGGAAACGCCTGGCTTTGTCAGAAGATAAGAAAATGTATCTAAAAACACCCTCTGTCAGGCAGTTTTCTGAAACTTTCCAGAATTTCTCAGTATGTGGACAGTTAATCAGCTGTTCTATGGACTTCATATGACTGAAACTACACTCCTCTCTGACATCAGGACAGCACTTGGAGACTTCTTCATTACAAGGACGGCATTTATGCTCAATTGTGAAGGAGACCTCTTTCACTTTATCAGTGAGGAGACACTGTTGTCCATGTTGTGTACCAGTTGACCTCGTGGTGACTGGTCCAACAGCTGCTGTGGTCGACTTCCTGTTCAGTAATTCTCTTATGATGTTATCATTAAACCTCTTATACAATCATTTAATGCTACTCATCTCCATGTGCTCACTAAAAAAAACTTGAACCTTGTTGTCAAGAGTGTAATAATTTCCTTTGGGTCATGTGCAGGGTCATGTGCTGAGTAGTGACTTCCTGGTTGCCTACATCACAGTGAGGACGGGACAGGAGTCACTGCTCCCAGCCAAAAACTAATCCCACATACAACTCGCTACAAAACCACAAACTGACAAGATATAACATGTCAACTACTGAGCTTGAGAGGAGCTGTGAGGTGGAATTTGTTACTTTGGACAGCCAGCTGTTTCCAGTCTTCATGCTAAGCTAAGCTAGCCAGCCACTGGCTGTAGCTGCATATTCACTGCACGAATATGAGAGTGGTAATTAGTCTTCTCGTGTAACTCTCAATGAGAAAGTAATTTCCCAAAATGTCAAAACGTCCCTTTAAAGTCTGTGAGTGCAATTAAGCCGTTCGCTGCAATGCAGAGACTTAAAATGATCAGTTTCTTTCCATCTCTAGTTTCATAAGAGCTCTCACGAGGCAAACAGGGGACAAGACAACAGCTGTGGTAATTAGCTGGTTCACCTGTTACTGATGTAACACGGCTTTATTCCAGAGCTTCACTGATGCTGTTTGGCTTTTAAAGCCTAATACTGACATTTTATAACATATTTAATACGCTGAAATTTCACCAGTTCCATTCCAAGACATTGCTTTTTCTCTTTGGAATTTTATTGTTGGCGGGACGCAAAGGCCTCTGAAATGCTTTTTGTCCAGTAAGGGGTTCAAAGAGTTTTTTTACTGAGACTCAGAGAAAAAGTACATAAATATCCATGTACACAAAACACATACTTGGACAATTAAAATAAGAAGGAAATAAAGTTGCTATGGAGAACTGAACTATTCCACGCATCAGATGCACATCCTCAGGAAGGAATCTCTAATTGATAGTACCAGTCCTGTCTTTAATAAAAGGTGAAGATCGACCATCAGAGCAATAAACTGACCCTCGTTCATCAGTCCTAGCAGCTAAAACTGAAGAAATGTGACACATAAATGAGAGAGCCGAGGCAGAAAGATAAAGAGAGAGTGCAGATTGGTCTGACAGCCTGAGCGGAGTTGTCTTTTGTGGTTATGATGATGGTTGAGGGGTTCATACTGAGGAAACCCAGAGAAGGTGGATTGAGAACGCAGCGCACTTCCACTCAGCACTTACTGGCCCATTTAGGGCCGATGATCCCGCTCGTTCAGCTCCTCTTTGAGGCTGTCTCACTCGAGGCTTAATTGGACTTGACAGCAGAGGGATGGGACTGAAACAAAGAAACACTCTCCTGCCCCCTGCTTCTCCTCTTCCCACACATCTCTGTCATTCCCCGATCACAGCACACAATCACCCATCACTCCTCTACTCCTCTCTAAACCTGAAACACCCACCACATGATAACACAAAAGTGATTTTCCTGCAATGGCTTTCAATTTGTTTTTTATTTGATGCTTGTCACGTCCTCCTGAGTCGACTAACTTCTGTCTCTTCGTATCTCCGAGATTTTTAGACAAGCATATGTACGAGAACATTAAATCATGAATTTATTTCTGAGGCTGAAATCTAATAGATGCAATAACCAGAATAACAGTTTTTAGTTTGGTTTATTGACAAGGTTCGAATACTAAGCAGAAAGTAAAATAATGACATTTTTTGATTTATTTCTGAAGCAGAAAAAGATAGCAAATGTTGTGAAGACAATAAACCAGTAACAACAAAAGCCCGTATGAAAAACAATTGGAAATCAAATTTATAAATTCAGGAAATTTAATTGAGGGTGAAAAAAAAGATCAAATAACCCTCAAAATCTTTGTGTTTTATTTTGTTTGAAGCAGTTCAGAAAAGCTTCACAGATTACAGGGGCCTTAAACAAAAGTCCCTCTTTTGCAGCTTAACAAGAAAAAGACAGTCCAGGCAAAGACAAAGAGGGAATTTTATACTGAAAAAGACAGTAACTTTGGAAGATGCTCATAAAATGTGACTAAATCAGAGGGCTGAAGCCTCAGCAAACAAAACGAGGCCCATCACTTACACAGAAATGACACCAGGAAGGGGTCTTTCTCTGCCCAGTATGAACAGGAGGAATGCTTACAGTGTCCATAGGGGCCACTTGAAAAATGAGTTTATCCTTTAACAGCAGAGGACAAATCAGGAGCGTCCCCTGAAGATAAAAGCTTGCGCTCCAACTCATACGGGCTCATAAAATCTACTGCTACAGGTTACACTGAACCAAGAATTCAGATCACTGAAACCTAAAAATCCAATCTGAACCAGAGACCGTAAAGACAAGCAGGGTGGAGGAGCTGCTCAAGAGGTAATGAGGATGAAGCCAACCAGCAGAGAAACATGAGAATGCTTTTCTTTCCCCGCATGCTTTCTGCTGCCCTCTTTCAACACAAACTGCACTCCTCCAAACCTTTTGTGCGAAGCAACATTCGACAGACAACGTGCTCCTCGAATCTTACCACCAAACCTTTGTATTTCTTACTTTATGAATGTTGCTTTTGAATTTTGAATTTTACCATTATATCAGCCTTGAGAAGCCATCAGCAGTACCTTCAGTTCGATGGAAACCCAACCTGGCACATATTTTACAATAGATTCAATAAAGCAAACTTTTATGACCTACAGGCAGAAGGCCATGAAAAACACTCGGTCAAGTAAATGAAAGAATAATAATAGTGAGGAAAAAAATGACATTGTGAAATATGGTTTTGCAATAACACTAATAAAAATTGTGGGATATAATGATCCGGAGGCTTTGGGCACACTGAAAAAGGCTAGAAAAACAGACTTGTGTCTGACAGTCTACGGTCCGCCTCTGGCTGTGGAAATATCCCTGACTGCTTGGCAGGGCCTCTGACTGCTGTTTCAGCCGCTATCTTAATTCTCTCCTCTAACATGTGTAGGAAATTTACTGCTTCATTTCATCTTGTCACAAAGGAGCACTCTGCACCTGGCTTCCCCCTTCCCCCGTCCGCCGCTCTCTCCCTCCCTCGTCTCTCCTCCCTCCTCAGGTGAGTCTTGAAACTAATGAGTTAAGTTGAGTGAGACAGAAGCTCTTATCAAGCCTGTCACTGGCCCAGGGGCTTATGTTCAGAGAGATAAGGCAAATCAACATGAGAAATGTGGCTTTTACTTCAGCGTAGTGTAAAAACCCTCCCTGTGCACCCCCAGAGGGGCACAGACGTTGGTGCCTCCAACCACAGGTGAAATGAACGCATTAATCCAGCAAGACTTTTACCTTCGCAATGTTTGCCGTCCCCTTTATAGCCTGACTTGCAGATACATTTGTATGACTTCAGGGTGTTCTGGCAGATGGCATCGATGCTGCAGTTGTCAAGCGCTTCTGCACACTCGTCCACATCTAGAAAAGGAGGAAAGAGGGAGGGGGTGGTGAGCTGATGCTGCTGACATGCTTAAGACCACAACATACAGACTTTCTCCATGCGCTCCATTGTATTACATTTGACCAATCAGAGTAAGAGACACACAGACCAAATACAAATCAGCTATAATTATTATTTTCTTTGTGTTACAATAAATACCCATTTATTGATTGTGCTGCAGTTACCTTTAACTGATCAAGTAAACATTTGTCTCTGAAAAAAGGGTCATTACACAAATGTGAAAAAAAAAAAAAAAAAGATGTGGAAAAAGAGCCCGAATAACAAATGGAAGAAGAAAATCTATCGAAACAGTGATGTAACGTCTGCTGTCAGCTATTGAATAAAGGCAAAAAAGGAATAACAATGATTATTACACAGAAAACTAACAATGAACTCTTGAACAATGGCTTTTGGATAACAGCCTTCAATGGGCTAAAAAGAAAACAAGATTAAGAGCCTTCAGCCATGCGAACAGCTTTGTGAGGCACAGCAGCCTTTGAGCTAAATGCTAACACCAGAATGCTAAGACAATACTACCATGCAGATGTTTAAGATGTTTAGAAGGTATAATGTTCAGCATCTTCTCTAATTTAGCCTGCTAGCATGCTACCATTTGCTAATTACCACTGAACACAAAATAAAGCTGAGTCTGATACAGTCGTGGTGTAACGGCAGCATGAGAGGAAAAGTTAGGAGATCACCGAAACCAACAGGATTTATCCTCTGTGGACCATGAATGTCTGCACAGAATTAAATGGTAATCTAACCAATAATTATTGCCATATTTTCATGTGGCTGAAAGTGGTGGACCTACAAACAGACCAACATGCTGCTAGCACGGCTAAAAATAAATAAATAAAAATAGATATTTCACCTTTTAAAATATAATGCACAATATGAATCAAAGCGGGACGTTTAAGCCTCCACTAACCAATCACATTTATGCTTGACTAGCTCTCATAGCCCTGAAGAAGAGATATGGGCAGAGATAAAACTCAGCTCAGTTTAATGATAGCTGTTGTGCAACTGCTGGATTGAGTTTCAATTATAAAAGAGAGAATGTGAAAAGATAAGAATGGAAATGGATTTAACCAGAAGCATGATCAGGTTTGCCTCATGGAGCCCCTAATCCCACCAAATCCCAGCTAACTAGCCCAGGTGTTTAGGATTACCCCCCTGCACACAGGGGAAGGGCAGCTTAACAAGGTTTACATAGCTTCCAATATCCACTCTTATCACAAGCCCTCGGCAGGAGCTGGCTGATCCTACTGGGAAATGACCTGCAACCTAAACCCCTGAGTTTAGCATATTGGCTATATCTGCCTATTCCTGGAGGACATGGAGTCTGCTGTGGAAAGGACAGTGATGGCACAGAATGCACAAAACTGCAGAAAATCTGTATCACGAAATTGAACCGAATATAACCAAAACACACCTTCAGGCAAACAGTGCGGAGACATCACAATAGTGAGGAAGTACACGAAGCTACAGGTCAGACTTTAGCTGAAGAGTCTGGTATACATGCTCCTTCTGCTATTAGCTACTGTGTGCAAGTTTAACATTTCACTTGAACATTAGCAGCGCTTCCAGTGATAACTGTGTGAAAAGTATTAAGTGTGTGAATCATGTCTGTGCAGCTGGAAGCAGCTCTGTGAGGCTGTATTGAACACAGAGGTGCACCGTGCTACATGCTTAGATTAGCATGCTACCACGCTCACCAAACTTCTTCACACCACATATTTAGATAAAAACCGTCATTTTTTAAACAAAAGGATCTAAACTTCTGTGTTTAGTGGTCTTTGCTAAATATAATTTCCTACAACCCCTCGACCGTGGCAGGTTAAACATCACAGCTTGAGCAGCGAGTCTGCTAGACAGAGAGGACCTACAGTGTAAACACTTTCAGACAGCAGAGATTACAGCTAAAAAGTTGGAAAAATGACTTTAGTGAATTTTACTGATGTGGACTTAAACCAAGTGATGATAACTTAAATACCCAATGGATGGCAATTTGTCTTAGAATATGGAGAGGAAGAACAGGAACAAGCTTTTCAAAGAAATGCTGCATGAGAGGCTCCTTTAAAACACACAAGCATGTGGAACGGCATGCTAGCATTTTGCTAAATCAATTTTGACCTGATCATGGTGCTCGATGAAAGGTCACCAATCCACCTGAGAAGGACATGACTGCCCAAACATTTCACTAAGAGGAAAAGTCACCAAATTCAGATTTTCGTCTTAATCCATCCAACAGTTAAACATTTCAATCTGAACCTGCCACCAAACCTAGAGCCACACCAGCTTTGCTAAAGAGTATTAAGTGTCTGAGTCAAGGTTATACCTCTAAAAACAGCAAACACGCAGCCAACGCCAGGCTGTCCAAATAAAGTGATACCAGCTCAGGTGTTTTCCAACAGCACTGTCAGTCCTGTACTCATTTGTCAGGGTTTATGTGTCTGCTTCTGTGCAACATTCAGTCAGGAATACAGCACCTGGGACGCTTAGGGCTCCTCTCTGGCCAAGTTTCCACAAAGCCATTTAGTGATGCTGGAGCTCCCCAATCCCTGTATTGATTTATATTATGAGAGAACAATATGAATTCTCCTGAGGAGCAGCCTGGGTCCTTTCTCCTCACGGACAGGATAAGAGCAGGAGAGGCCGTGTGAGGAAGTGTTTTTCAATAGAGGAGGCATTAATCACAACAAAATATCTGTCTTATTGTCAGGTTTCTTGGTGCCAAGTCTCTGTAGTAATTAATATTCATTATGACAGAAACTCAAAGAATCCCTCTTTTCATCTTGTTATTAATGTTCCCATCTGGAGCATCAGTTCGCTTTATCTTTCAAGTGTGCAAGGTTGCCGACTCTCACTCGTTTACTTTGTGATGCACACAAGAACAAACACTCTCAGGCTCACTCACACTTTTCGAACGCGCCCGAAGTCGGAAACTGCAATCATGATTCAAAGACTGACAGCGTAACACCAGCTGAACTTGTCTAAATGAGACATTTTTTTTTAGAAGAAAGACATTAAAATGGATGTATACAAACAGTGTAGGGAAAAGCTCCAGTTATACATCTCTGTCTTCCGCACAACTCAAGTCAAATTTGCATCCAGAGCAGTTTGATGCTGTTATGGCTTCAGGCGAGCGTTGAGTGCAAAAGAGCGGCACCGGATATTATGCTGGAGGTATCTCTAATGTTATGTGACGGCCATGTTAGGATGCATAATAACTTCTGTGAAATTTTAAGTGACGACAGAGAGCAGCTTGCTGTGCATTTCGGGTTTTAAACAAACAAAACAGCCTCTATGTTTGGTAAAACCACCTCTACGGGTGAATTATGTAACCACGTGTGCAGAAGCTGCTCCCTCCTCAAAGCGCTCCCTCCAATCTATAAAGGTTGGCAAATGTGCACTACGGCTACATCTCTGTGCAAATACCACTCACAACTTTAAACTCCTGTAGCATTGCCCTTAAAGTATCAGCTTTTAAATAATAAGTTTTGCAAACAGCGAGAAAACTATTTACCAAGATCTGTCCATTAACTGGGACACAGTGAGACAAGTGTGATGATCAAACACTTCTGTCAAATGAGCACATAAGACCCACGTTCCCATTGCATCTGACATGAGCTGCACAAAATAAAATAAATACCAGTTAAGAAATCCTGGCCCTCAGACTACAATAGTCCGTGTCTGTCAAAGCACTGTTTAAAAATCCAGCCATAAAAGCTACTGAGAGCGTTCCAACGGACACATGGACAACAAACGCTAAATGTGCCGGTCTTGTTGGAAACTCAAAATGTCTTTGCCATGGAAATAAACATGTCAGAATCAATACATCCTTCGCTTCAGTCCCGAGGACGATCCTCTGCACATTTGGGGAGAAAAGAAAGTGCAGCGAGCTCAGTAATGCTGCCCTGGTAATTGACTCATGCCCAAGATGAAAAGATTGTGTTTTTCGTTGAGAGTTTCTTTCATTCTTTTGTGTTGAGGAATCGCAGTTGTTGGGAACAAGTTAAGGCAGCGGAGGATGAAGCCGGCGCTTCGAGACAAGGATGGATAAACAAAGTCAAAACAACAAAAGCAAAGAAGAAAGAGCTGTTGGGCAATGCTTAGATGTTTAAACAGTTTCCTCCGGGGGAATGTGTCATTTTGAATATTGCTGCTCTTGTAGCGCTCCTCTGGTTAATGCACTTTGAGCATATTAAACCTACAAATAGCTGGAGTCTGTGTTTAAACCCGCCAACAGCCTTAGAATATTGTATTCAATGATTTTGTTGGATGAAACCAAGTGGTACCATAATGAAGCGTGTTTTCTCTCCCCTGAAAGCGATTCACCTCATGCTCTATTGTATGCTCAATAAAACCTGAAACTTCGCTGCGTGTCAAACCTTTAACTCCCTAAACGCATCGCTACGTGCTTTTGACTCAGCAAAGCAGACTTTTAGTGTCTGGAAGATGAAGGTGGGAGCATTGCGGGGCAAGGTGGGCATATAAATGGGATTTATTATACTGTAATTGTATTATATTTGCTGGATAAAACATCCTTATATCCTCAGAGGTGGTTGTTAGGAAAGTTACTCTGAAAAGCCATTAGTCCATTTATCCCAAAGTAGCCCCTATATTTAAGTCAGAGCTGCCGGCTAAGGGGTACTGGCCGTGGAGGTGAGACCTTGTCAGAGGTGCTTTTCCTCCCTGATTTATGGGACGGTCCTGGGATAAGCAGTGTATTTAGCTGGGCCGGCTGGAGGGGGTGTTAGCAGGAATAAGACTCAGAGGGGAGAGCGCGAGTGTGTGGGAGAACTGTAGGGCCGAAGGTGTGTAGTTCAAACATAGGGTAATGTTTACTTTGAGTGCTGAAACCTTCGCTGTTTGCTTTGCCCCAAACCTGCCCCCCTCCAACCCATCACCTTTCCTTCAGATACAGAAATAGACTAAGTGGAGCTGGGACACCCATAGGTGTAGCTTTACTCACGCTGCCTGCTGCCAACTTCAAAATAATGGTCCAAAATATGGACCAAGTGATGCATTCAGTCGGCGAGAGCAGCAAATCTGTCATCTGTGTTTTCCTCACAGACTGAACAGCTGCGGTTACACATTACAGTCAAAAACATTCTTGACAAAGGCATTTTCAGATGAAATCTTTCATTTTCATGAGCTCCTCGCGGCAGAGGAGGAAGGGTGCTGGGTTCACTTCCATAAAGAGGTGTTCTTGGGATCACAGTGTTTGTCATACTGTGTATAATTACAAAGGAACAAGTATTGTAATTATCCGTCTTAGAACCACACTTACACTATACTTAGGGTTGTGGTTGAGCAGGATGGGGTTAAGGTCAGGATAATTACTTTAGGTACAGAGCAGCATTGAGTCTGAATGGCTGTACTGTATGAAAACAAACAGCTCTTCCATCTATTTGCTGTAATTGACCCATTTGATGACATGATGTTCAACTCACGAACAGCATTTGTTGTACAACAAATCAACAACAGATCTGGAAAAGTGGCTCATTTCCTCTGCACTGATTTAAGATCGGTGGAAATAGAGCAAGAAAAGTCACCCTGATTTAAAAAAAATCCCCCAAACAAAAGTCAGACTATGAGAACAGCCTCCGAGTATGAAACTTTGCATTATTCTTTCACATTTAAGTGAAGTAACAAAAAGCAAAACACCTTTTTGAATAAAAGAGTCTTTAAAATCAGCACATTTGTATCAATAATGCACCCGCATGCTGCCATAATGCTGCAACGTGTGCCTGAGCCTTTTTTTTAACATGCAGTATATGTACAGCACATAACATTAAAAGCATACCAAGTGCTACATATGCTACGTATTAATGTAATGCGATGTGCTTCTCGTCTTTAATGTGGTGGCCTGAGAGGCGGGAGGACGAGGTTGTGGAGAGGACAGGAACCATGGCTGGCTGTTGCAACGCTATCGCAGCACACTGCAAAGACGTTGTGGATTTTCAAGTTGTGCAGGGCAGCAGACTAACTAACCACCACCACCCCCCCACCCAACCCCAAAAAATGGTTTTGATGAAATGCAGACGTCAACATTAACACAAAATTTAGCATCTCTCCCCCCTCTTGCCTAGATCCCCTTCAGCTAATGAAGGGACACACTGTTGGCTGGCCAGCAAGCCTCTAAAAAGTTGTGAATAAAAATATCAACTGCTTCCATTCGGGATATTTACACTCATCCTTCACACACTCTAAATGTTTAGGAATCATGACCACTGACTGATCCTGTGCTTTCAGAAACTGTGATCGCAACTTCAAAAACCCCGGGTCCCTCCCTGCTTGTGTCCACCAACCGTGAAGCCTCAGATTAATCTGAAGGCGAAGGGAGGATGAAGAGGAACATGCACGCTGAGTTTAAGGGTCATGCTAACATGCTGATAGGCATTAAATTTGTTCAAATCTATTGTTGATGGGCAGGAGAGCACAGGATTTCAGATGTTTCCTTTTTATTAATCTATTATTGATATATGAGACAATGACAGCAGTAACTGAACCTTGTTGTTTTCTGTTGACCACGCTGGAGCCTAGAAGTCATGATATCTTGACCTCTGCTGCAAGTGTGCTGATCACTTATTTTAAATATGTTTTTACAAGTCCTTCAACTTCATAGAAGTACACCATTAGACGGTTCGAGTTCTGCTTTGATTTACATGAAGGCTGCGATTGACAATTATATCGATAGCTCGGTAATCATCTGTGAGGATTCTCAGTCATCCAGGACACGATTATCCAACGAGGGTTGAATCGAGGGCAACCCGACTAGTTTTATGGTTCTACAAGTGAGTTCCACCTTGGACCACTGAATAACCGGCTGAGTTTTTTCTTGATTAATCGTTTGATCCATGAAAATATCAGAAAACATTTTACTATAATGTAAAATAAAGAAAATTAGCCAATTCTCAAATTTGAAAACACAGAACTATCAAATTTTTTGCCATTTCTTCATGAAAAATTAGATACATTAGTTGATTTTTAAAAAAAATCAATTGATTAAAAATCAATCAACTAATCGTTGCAGCCCTAATTTATATTTCTGCATGATCATTCTGTGCAAAATAAGCTCATTAAGATTTAATTTGTTCATTCATTCATCATTTCATTTTACCAAAAGTGCAAAACTCCTGTCTATTCAAGCGTCTTTTTTCCCTTTATCAGAGATTTTACACGAAAGTAAAAACAGTCACTCAACTAGTTTCCCCTGTGGGTCCTAATATTTAATCTAATCTAACTATATATTATGCACCCTTTTAATTTCCAGTAGAACAAAAGTGGAAATCACAGAAGCAGATAGTGGAAGTAGTGACCCAGTAATATTCCACGCTCAGCTTCTTCAGTCCAAAATAATAATGTACGGCTTCAATCTTTTATTCTTCAACTGTCTGCTTCTGTATTACGCAAACACTGATCTATAATGGATGTGGGGTGTCTTCATTCCAACAGCGTGACTAACTCAAACCAACACATGCGAGATCTTTATATCTGCTTCTTCAATCTGTTGATGCCTGCATGAGAATTTCATAGTGTGTGCTTTCCAACAAAACTGACAGCGATGATGATGAGCCCGGAGACTGCAGAGTAAAGAGCAAGACGATCCACCTTGTGTCATTTCTAAAACATTTCTCCGACTCAAACTCTCTGAATAAATGACGGACATTCTCTGTGATCCTGATCGTAGACCGAGCATCTGGTGCTGTGCCCTTCCTTTAGCATGTGTGGCCTTAATAGACTATGACTCACAGACCTCCGGACCACCTCCAGAAGAAAAACACTTATTACAGTAATTAAGTGAATCATGGAGCAATACTACGGGAGTGCAGAGAGAGGCTGACATGACACACTCTAAGTGTCGGAGGTCTAATACATACCACACTGAATAACTGAGCATAACTTGTAACCGTTTCCCATTAGGAGCCAAAGTGACAAGAAATTCATTTGTACCTTTCAAGAGACTTTTCACCCTTGGCATGTGTCCTCCACTGTTAATGACTTCTTGGCCTCATGCAGCATATTTTATATACGGGAAGGGTGGCACTTAGTCCAGCTGTATACCTTATATTTATACAACCAGAGCTAACTGACATGACACTCTCCCTTCTGCACACAGCAATTACATTCATTGGTGGTAGCTTTAACCAGATACAGTACCAACTATAAAGATGGCAACGTAGCAATTACAGCACAAGTGTGATATTTTTAGTTGTTTCCTGTCAAACTGAGGTATAAAGTGAATGGTTCTCTGTGTAAGCTGTGAAGCAGGCATTAACTACTAAAGCTCAGAAATGTGAAATTTAGCGGGCTGGAACTGACTGGATACATGCTTCATTTAAATGCCGTATGACAGCACAATCACTTCATCATGCAGACATATCAAGTGTTTAATGGCCTCTCCATCACTGCTCCTACTGTGGTTCAATCAGACGGTGCAAGGGCAGAGCAGAAATGATTACATCTGGCAGAGCTCTCTGGTAGATTTTCCTGGGAAACGTTTGCCACAGAAATCAACCAATCAGAAATGAGAGAACTGGTCAGGTTCCCTGCATTCAACCCAAAACTTTCACAGCAGACAATGTGAGTTGTAATGACCAGAATAGATCGGTTATAATCTAGCCAACCGTTGCATGTAGGGATTCAATAAATCATTATTTTCATTATGGAATAATTTTCCTGATTAATCAATTCATAATTTTGTCTATAAAAAGCTCTAAAATAGTGAAAAATGGCCAATATATTTTGGCAGAGCCAGCATCAGCATGTTTAATGTATTAAAATATTAAGTTTACTATCATATATGACAAAGAGAAGCATCAAGCCCCCACATTTGGAAAGCTGGAACATTTTTTCTAGAGAACTTATGATTTAATAGTTGCTGACACATTTTCTGTTGACTGACTGATCGATTAATCATTTCAGCTCTCGTTGGACGCCATCATGACTATGATTACATTAAAGTACAACAAATGTGCAGACGTTCCAGCCTTGGTAAGCGACAGAGATGGCAGCATTGTCAGTCTTCCGGCTTCATATTTTCTCTAAAAACTTGGTTGTGTGTAATCAGCTGAATTAAAGGCTAAATTTAAAGTGCACCCTGTAATTAATCAGTCCAGCAGCATGTCATGTCTGGCATGTCTCAATAGGCTTATATAATTAGAAAAATATAACGATGTTGACATTTTGTATTATCAAAAAAGTTAAAAGGCTCATGGAAATGTTCCTACGCTCACATTTACACCAACAGACACCCACTTAACTAAAGCGTGTCACTGTCTGTTCAGGCTAAGGACGTGCTCGTAATTTTGTGGATCCTATTAAATTTAAAATTGAATGTTCCCAACTACATATGTCCTCATCAGTACAAAGCAGTATGAAACAATACACTGTTAACTAACTTACAATGCATATAAATATTTTTTCTGCAATACATTTTGATTTCATGCAGTATTTCAGACACCTGGCCAATGGAGGCACTGACAAACATGTCAATCATATAATACTACAGTGTGTCAGGTGCTGTAGTGTCACTGCAGAAAATGACGCTAAAAGGTTGAAGCGCTGCAATGACTTGACTGATTGGGAGCACTGTACTTATGGTCCACGGTCCTTTGTTCTCTAGTTCAATATTCTCTTAACTCACATTAACTCTCCTACTGTGACCGGGTCAAATTTGTCCCATTTCAATCTAAAGTATTTCCCAAATTATAACCTGCAAACAACAAGATCCTGTGAGAGCACATCTGTATAACTGGGGAACATTGGGCCCTTTGACAATATTTTTTTTTTCCTTTTCTATTTTGACTGATAGTCTATCAAAAATAAAAGACAGAACAACAAAAGAAAGAAAGTAGTATATGTACCTATAAATGTAGAGCCTTTAATGATGTGCATTTACGGCAAACACTGTACATCCTCACCCATAAAGGGCAACAAAACTCAGACAAACATTTCACAGTCGAATGTTACGCAGGGTTCTGGGAACTTATGATGGGCCTTGTTCCCTTTTTGCTGATATTTTGTAGACTAAATTATTCAATGAATTAATTTACCAATCAATCAATTAATCAATCGAGAAGCCTATCAGTAGGTGGCTCGATAATAATCCTTGGTTGCAGCCGCAGATGCCTGTATGATGGATGGTGTAATGATTTAAAACAAAAGAACACAACCGGGACTTGCCATTAATCAGCAGTGTAAGCTATTACCGTCTGCAATAAATATATATATGGAGTTCACCGGGGGTGATTAAATACTGCAGAGGGTCATATGGTTTTTCCCATGCCTCTGTCCATTGAGGAAGTCTCAAATTCATCAGTGAAGTCATCCCTCTTTCTACCCAGAATGCATTGGCCAGAACCCACCAAATAAATAACTTGGCTTTTTTCATCTGGATTCCTTGATGTATTGGGTTGGATTTTTCCATTACTAAGCAGAATAAGAGCATTTCCTTTCACTTCCAGCAGTCTCTAAAGCTGGCGCTCACCATCAGGAATGTAAACACACACAGTCTGTAAACAAGGCTCTCTCTGACCCCCAACCCCCCTTTGACAACGCTGACCACCGCAGACCAGCCTAATGACGTCCCTCGCTGACCCTCCCAAACTCTCAAAGAGAGACGCAGCCCCATTATTCAGCCAAGAGGTCACAGGAGGGAGCGGGGATGAGGGCGAAAGAGGAGGAAGGACGGTGTAGCGTCAGCCGTGGGCCTAAGAAAGTACAGAGACTGAGATGACAGTCCCACTGATATCTTCTCCTGAGTCACAGTATCCCCAATCATGAGCAATGGAACAGAAAAACAAATGTGGGCTCTGTGGTGGGGGTGAGAGGATTAATGATCTAAGAGCCGCTACAGCTGGCTGAGGGACGGCACTGAGGTTCCTCAGTGAGCCATCAGCACTTGTGAAAGGGGGCTCTGGAGGTGAGCTGAAGACCGGGGGGGTCAGAGTGCCGTCAACACTGACTCCATCCTCCCCCGAAACCAACAGGGATGTTGTCAGCATAGTGCTGCATCTGCACAGAGAACAAAGGCCACTGACAGGGTGAGAGGGGAAGAGAGATGGGAGCAGAAGAGAGTTTTCTAATTTTAACCACAATGCCACAGTTGAGAGAAGCATCACAGGCCTCATTTGGAACATATTGTTCAGTTTAAAGCCTTGATAAATAAACGAGCTCCAAACAAGCTCGCCACTCCTCACTCCAGAGAGCGAGGGTTCGAGTGCTTTCCACCGCTGGACGCTGCGGTTGCACACAAGGCAGTTGTCCTGGTGTCCTCAGGAAAGTCTGGGTGATTTAAACTACTTTTTTTTCCCCCTTCCTCTATTGCACATGAAATCTACAGCTTTGTCAGCCCCGCAACCATTCTAAATGAGGTGACAAATTGTGGTCACAAGGGCCTCGCTAGCTGCTGATAAAGTGATTTTCTGCTCGAGGAAGGGAGAAAAGGTACCATGGCAGAGGGATCTGAACAGCTGATGGCTTGTCCTGGGGAGAAACAGGGAATCTGCAGAGTCCACAGGTCAGGGTTTTGTTTGGCCGTGACCTAACTTTCTTACCGCATACAAAATGCGTAAAGCAGAGTAATGCTTCAAATTCGGTACATGCATGCAGATGCCGAGGCAGATGCAAACTGAAGGAAAAGCAGAAATGATGATCACGCCCTGATGCAGTGAAACAGCACATTTCCAGGCTTTAAAACAAAAGTTTGACATTTTGGAAAATGCACTTAATCGATTTCTATCAGGGAACAGCCAACAGTCGGTTAGCTTAGCTTAGCATCAAGACTGGAAACGGGGGGAAACAGCTAGCCCGGCTCTGTCAAAAGGTTACAAATCTCCCTAGTATCCTTAAAGATCACAAATTAATTTTGGGGGGTTGTTCTCAGCAGTTGCCAGGCAACCAGCAGAGGCTCCAGGGCGGATGTAACAAACAGGATGTAATGTGTTAATTGGTGAGCTTTAGAGGTGCTGGTAGGTGTATTTTGTAAGCATTTTGCCAGGCAAGCTGCTTCCTCCTTCTCACATTTTTTCAAGCTAAAAGAGGCATCAATCATCCAACTCTCCACCAGGAAGTGAATAAGTGTTTCCCAAAATGCTGAACTACTCCTTTCAATGGACGCTGGAAGCCCTTTCATGTGACACTAATGAATTCTTAACTTCCTAAACAGAAATGCAGCAGTCAAACTTTTTCCTGTGTCTCGCAACTGAGTGGGATCGTAACCTATTTTCCATTTTCTTAACGGAGAAACACATTCTAGCAAATATGCAGCTCATTTAAAAACGACACTTCCAGGGGAAATGGATTGATTAAATGATAATCGCGTGGAGAGGGCGCTGAGCGGGGAAGTCAGATTTCTTAAGGCCAGAATCTTTGACACTCTGTTGCAGAGAGGAAAAACGCTTGGTTTTACATTCCAGCGGTCAGGATGAAAGTGAGCAACTGTCCAGAACGAAGGCCCACTGAATCGCCTTGGGTCACAGCTTGTGCCAGACAGCTTCGATTTAACATGTGCCTGTAAACATGGTAGTCATTCTGTATGAAGCTGCAGCCCTAAAACTAAACTATCAAGCTGCAGCTTGGCCACACTGAAGCCAGGGGATTAGAAAAAAAACAGGCACAATAAACCTGAACCGTTCCCTGTTTTGAAAGGAGCCTCATTTTGGGAAGTGAAAGCACTTTTGCCTGCTAAGTGCAATCATTAATATCCAGTCTAAAATCACTCATCGCAGTCATACACGTTCACTTGTCCTCGCAACACACCCACAGATCAAAGCCGTTTTCGTGATTCATACCGCATTGCTCTTGGACAGAATTGTTATCAAGTGTTTTCACCACTCAAGTAATGCCAAGATAATAATCTCTCTGCTCTCTCGGCTGCTCTGTAACAACATGTACAGCGGCACTGGAGCACCACTTGTCAGGCAGATGCTTTCTGAGAGTGTCTGCTGAGTGGTAAAGTGAAGCTGGATTGATCCCCTCCACCCACTCATCAGCGGGTGACCGAGGGCTACCCCGAGGCTCAACCTGCCTCAGAGACTCTGATCATAACGAGAACACAGCTTTCTGACACTGCATGCCTGCTGCAGAGAGAGAAAAGACAGACAGAGGCAAGCTCGGCTCTTATCACGGTGAGAGAGCATTTTTTGTTCGGGGGAAAAAGGCATTTACAGGTTAGGAGCTCATCTGCTTTAATTGGTCTACCATGACGGGAAGTAACGAGCAGGAGAAATTAGAGGCTGACATGTCAGTTTGGTCGATAAGTAATCCAAACCGCAATGTCCTCATTCACAATGTCCTTAACTTCTCAAAGACACGGGGCATCCTGATGAGGATGGAAGACGTCTTTTTTCCTGGCTGACTTGAACACATCTTCCATTCACCGGCTGTTCAAAATTAGTTAAAATTGTGCTCCGGTACCTTGGCAGACAAATGGGGACTTTTGCGTCTGCTTGTTTAAAGGCACATCCAGTCTCTGAGGGAATGAGTGCAACAGCTCAACAAATACCAACGCATGAGCCTGTCAGGACTCGGGGGCAACGACGAAACCACGCAGCCTGAGGACCGACAGCGACGGTGATGAAAGACCGCCAAAGCGGTGTCACAGCGTTAAAGCGAGATGACCGGCCATGCTCATAGAAGACAGTGCCACAGTCTCTCTCTCCGCCTGTCTGCCCCCCCCCCCACCCCCCCACCACCACCACTCCTTCTTCCTGCTAAACAGAAAACATTCAGAGAAGTTCAAGGCCAAAGGGATGGGCAGAAATAAAAGCCCCATTTAAACGGCTCTTTTATGTGGCTTCACATACAGTTTCAAAGAACTGTCTGAATTACCACAGACACAGCCCATACACTCTCTGCTGTCCCAATTACACGTATGCACACACAAACGCCGACACTTGGATGCTTACACAGACCTGCAACATATCCAGCCGTCAATCAAGTGACAAAAGTGGGCTGGACGGGACGGGAGAAAGCGGCGAATGGGACAGAGGGGAGCTGGGCACCTCTTTTTTTCTTGCAAAAAAAATATAAATAGCACACGGGCTGACAGCGAGCTTTTCTGACACGGTGGGTGTAATGCAGCCGTCGCTTGTGGCTGACAGAGAAAAAGCACCGCTACTTCATTAAGTGCAAAGGAAAGGAAGCGAGGACAAAGCAAACAAAGCAAGAGTTGGGTAAAAAAGAAAAAGGAAAGGGGTGAGTGAGTGTTGGGGGTGGGTGGGTGGGTGACGGAGGGGGGTTTCTGCTTCCTTTCCATCCCACTCATAGCGGAGACTCGGGCAGCATCTCTAGGTAAGCCTCCCCGTCACTTGGGCCTCATATTGCCAAGGCTGCTCGGTTCCCACAGTGGGTCCGGGCCTGGAGCTGGCCTTCCTCCCCGCTCAGGCAGCCCTGCGTCTTTAGACCCCCAGGCCCCGGAGCAGAGGTTACACCAACATAGCCAGCCACAGCAGCATGTCAGCCCCACACCAACCGTTGCCTTGGTGCCGCTGCATTAACGAAGAGCTCCTGACTCTGTTCGGGGGAAAGTGATTTGCCATGACGTCTATGGCTCCCCTCTTTCCGTCCCTGCTCTTTTCCTCGCTTGTTGCTGCTCGCTCGCTAAGAAGCCTCCTCTCTCACTGTCTGCCTGTGCACCCTTAATCTCTCCTGTTCCCCCGGTCTCATTTTTCCCTTCTTTGTCATTCTCTCCACCACATCCTCAAGTCTTCCCTCCCTCATCCCACCGCTCTATTTTTTTGGAGTAATGACGGATGCCTGAAACACAGTGCCATGATTAGACTGACACTGACAAAAGACGAAGACTCTTGTCTGCAACATCTGCGCTGCATAAATATTGAGCTGACAAATTGTGCATTTTTTTAAGCGCCGTTCATCTCTCCGTCTCTCCAGCTTTCAAAATCGCTTCATGTGTGCAGACTTGCCAGTGCCACAGAGTTGCAACCAGCATCAAACTCCGTATTTATTTTCAGTTAGGCACAAAATATGCTCACAAATAACTTCAGAGCCACGCGCAGATGACATGTCACTGCAGAGCCGCTCGGCGTGCACTGACAAACAGGAACCAGAGGAGAAGACTACCAAGTGGTCGTCCACGGCGTTTCGCTGGGTGACCAACAAACAGGTGCACGCCATTACAGACGGACACTCATACAGCAGCATTCCACGCTACAAGGAAGTGTGTAATCGATGTTGTGGAAAATAAAGTGAGAAAAAAGTAGTTCTAATTGCAAAATGTAAATATTGAGTTTTCCCACAAGTGGGGGCAGACCACCCAGGATGCAAAATAGTCACCCACCCCCTTTCTCTTTTTGCCTTGTCGACCGCCCGAGAGATGTCTTTTTGTGTGTGCGAAACATCACCAACCACAATCAACACTCACACAGAAACCATGATGTGTCTTTGCATGCAAATACTTCTGGCAGCGCGGGCTTGGCATGTGTATTGTGGGAAAATTAAGTGATGAAAACCTGGAGGAGAAGGCTGAGTGGTTCAGAAATTGAGTGTGTAACACCATGTCTGGTGCCAGAGTTTTGATTCAGGCTGCCCTTGTCTGGTCTGAATAATTTTTCACAAGACAAGAGAGCAAGAGGGTAGCCGGCTGGGCAGGACGGTGCTGTAGCTGCAGTATCTGACAGACGAGAGACTCCCTCCATGTGTGTGTGTGTTACAGGCCGGTGTCAAATACTTGTCTGGACTGTGACAAATACCTCCTGGTAGTCTCACTACAATTACCTGCAGGATTAGCTATGAAACATAACTGTTCACACTGCTGATACTGTTTGAAGATGAAAGACTGTTCTTTTAAATCAGAAAACTCTCAATCTGAAACTTAATTTAAGCCTCATTACGCTTCCATACTTCCAGTCTGTGTAAATATAAGCAACTGAGCATGCTGACACAACCTAAAAGCAATTGACTGCTAAATTAGGCAGTGAGTCAACAGCAGGAGCCTGCTTGGATCAAACCGAGAGTAACTGATGGATCAAAGCATCTAAAAACTCCACTTTTGACCCCTACGTTTCAAAATACTCTGCTTTCAACTTGCTTCAAAACGCACCATTAATTCAGACAAGTGTCATCATCGCCAGCTTTCCAAACGCATCTAACAAATCCATTAATTAGGCACCAAGCGGTGTGGCAAAAGCAGCGCAATCCCGGCCATCAGGACTAACGAGGAGAAAAAATAAAAAGCCAGATTTGACGTGAAAACTTACCTTGAGTGGTTTTACTTCCTGAAGCTGACTGCTGGACAAAGGCGACCAAGCAGAAACCTACAAATCCAAGGCTCGCGCGTATCACAGCGTGCATATACATGTTAACTTTCACTGTAGTTGAACACGAGCACTTTCTGAAATCTGCGATGCGCAAGAGCACATACAAGGGTGTGTGTGTGTGTTTGTGTGTGTGTGTGTGTGTATGTGTGTGTGTGTGTGGTATAAAGGTCTCTTGTTATTCCCTCTGAGCACCCGCTGATAGGATACTGTGCGATCCTTTTTTTCCTCTTTACGCCTGCTTATTTGAGTTTCAAGTGATCGGGGTTGAGGACAGCCCGACAACGCGGAGCGGAGGAAGGCTTTTCTGTTATCATGTTTCGAGCCAGACCAATGTCAATTTAAGAAAGGGGATAGAGAGAGAGAGAGAGAGAGAGAGAGAGAGAGAGAGAGAGAGAGAGAGAGAGATGGAGCGGCAGGGTCTGAAGGGGGAGGAGAGAAGACGCGTCCGCGCTGCGCTCCGGACTCCTCCGCCGCTCCCTCTCCTCCCTCACTGCCCCCTCACCGTTTCCTTTTTCCGTTCTGCAGGGATTGACACGCAGGTGCTGACGGTGGACCCGGGCCACCACGTGCACGGTGGCTCGTGCGGTCACCTGGCCGGTGCCACCTGCGCAAAAAACAAAAAAAAGAAAAAGAAAAAGAAAAAGAAAAAAAAGTGGCCCGTCACGTCGGCGCGGCAAAAGCGATGGCTGAAAGAGGGGACAAGAGGGCGGATGGATTTATAAATGGCTGAGATGGGAAAAGTAATAGTCTGGAGATTGCATTTTGTTCTTAGCCCAGCAGGCTGCGCGTGAGGCTACAGTTCATCCAGTCCGACTAAGAAGCGAACACGCGCCCATCTTCATTGGGTGGTTGGTGCAGCACTGATGTGATGATGTCTGCTGGCTCTCTGACGGCAGATTAATGCTCTCCTAAAAACAGTTTGTCAACAGCAAATGCTGACATTGAGAAAGGGTCGAGACCCAAATATTAAAGGATTCTGGACGCAGCGTTTAATTCAGGGGGGGATAATCTGATTAAAATCATCCATATCCTCCATACCTGCTACTGAAAGGTGTTAAAAGTTCAACTGACAGAGCTAAGTAATAAATTGCAAAACCTGTTTGAAAATGGAAAATGAAAACCTAGTTTTTATTTTATGCCTCAGCTGATTTCTCCGCATATCATCCTTATTCCAAGGTCAATTGGGGGCCCTGAGCAATTTCATATCCCTGTTATAGCTGAAAGACCTGAAAACCAAGTGAACCTGTAACTTGAATAGAAATATGTGAAGGAAATTATTTGAATAAAAAGTCCTGTTGATGTTAAGTTATTATGCTGAATGAATAAATTACACCAGCTGTTCAAAATCCAGATGAAATCAGTCGCTCGGGTATGATAACTAACAATCAGTAATTGTTTACAGGAACACTGATGAAAGCATGGAGTAATCATCTGGTCTACGGCCCAAAAACAGAAAAAACACTAAATACAATTTATATTTCATGTCATCTGGTTCCAAAACATAACCAACAACACATTATCTGTTCATCAGTATTGAGTATCGAGCCTTTCCCTGCGGGACATTCAGCTCAACTGCCACATTTCGCTCATTGATTTTTGCTCCTTCCTTTGAATGACTAAAGCCCTGCCTGGTGTCACAAATCAGTAATATGGACATTCGCTCACAGAAGTGCGAAGCAGCTGTAAAAAAGACTATTCTCCTTGAAACCAAATAAGAGTTTTTAAGCTGAATGGGTTAAAGACAGTTTGCTTTTTAACCCACGCTTTCAGCCTTCCCTGCAAATCACTGATCATGAGGCACCGTATGCACACCATTACCCCCCAGACCCGAAGAGGAATGAGGCTTGAGGAGTTACATGAATCAAAACGGACCTCTCTCGCATTACCGGGAGCACAGCCCCACTGAGCGACTGTGCCACATTTCACCGGCAATGACATATGAAACATTTGTTTTCAGGAGGCGTCCTGCAGAGGAAAAGCATCTGTATGCCCACACCTGCTACCTCCTCCTGCATTATCACCTAAATTAATCAGCTGTGTTGATGAATTTGTGTTTGCATTTCAACGTACAGGCAGATTCTACACTATAATTATCACGCCTGCTCCCATGTGTTACTTCTTTTTTTTTTCATAATCAAATATAATTAGGCCCTCACAAAGAGGCTGATTGGAGATAACAACTCTACTTTCTTCAGACGATGCGCAGAATGTGAAACACAATCTGAAAATAGAGTTATGGCTGATGGCTGAAAGGGAGGGGAGAGGATTATTTTTCATTATCTTGTATCTCATCAGAATTTTGACATTACCTTCCTTAAAGATTACGTGACAAAATGTAACTACCTTAGATTCAGAGACAGATATTTCACAAACAGTGTGATTCAACACGTTTTCCCATGCTTACCCCATGTTTCTGCAGATAGCAGGGACCTCAATAAATAAGAGATTCAGTACTACAGAATAACCTTCAGAGAATCCCTCTTTGCATCCACAGAAGAAGAAAAAACATGTAAATCCACAGCACAAAGTCAAGCAGTTCAGTGTAATTAAAATAACATCCGTCAGGGATATGGAAATATCCCATGTCCCTGTGTCCAAATCTCTGGGTAATTGTGAGCACTTGTATAACCAAATGAGCTCAGAGTCACTCGGGGAGTTTGAGAAAGTCAGAACACGGCTGCCACAGAGTCACGCTGGAGGATCAGCACACTTTTCATGGCAACACTTCATTAAAGACAGAGGGCTGTACGCGGGGCATCACACACCGTGCACCAAACCAAGCTATTTTTACACCGACAGACACACAAGGGAAGCCGAGGCCATGTTTAATTTATGATGCTCGTCATGAAAAGGACTTCAGCTGCACACTGGGTGAAGCAGAGCGGGAGGCTGTGGAAGATGTCGACAGAGCAGCGAGGATCATCCGCAGATGATAAGTCAAATGAAGCTGTATTTCACCCCTGTTTTTATGCAACATGTTGGTGAGATCTGCTGCAGGGAAACTGACCGCAACCTGCCGCGACTTGTTTTTGCACGGAGTGTGTGGCACTGTTTTCTTTTTGGGATGTTGTAACTTTTTTTCTTTTGAAGAGTTGAAGCACGGCGCTGTTTGGATCTACTGTATATGAAAAATTTATGAGTATCAGAGAGACGCCACATTTAACAGCTGCCACAACGGCTCCATCTCCAACAGCAGTGACTCGGAAACTCCAGATTTTCCACTTTTTTAGCCATCAAAAGGCAAAAAATATATGGCAGCCGGTTGTTTTAGACACTGTTGTTACAACCTACTTTTTATTTTGACTCTGAAATATCAAAGTCAAACGATGCTCCAACAGCTGTTGCTGTAAGATAAACGCAAGATGGATGCATGTTGGGAGGCGTCAGTGAGAGCCAGCACTGAACTAGACTGCATGCTAATGAATCGAGGAGTTAGAGGCCCTGCGGAGAGCCTAATGCTCTCTTCCAGATGGTCATACACAGGGACACATCACCTCAGTCCTCATTTACTTTCTTCCAGTCCGACTTTTATGCTCCCCAATTGTCTGAAAGATTTATGTGTGGAAATGCCAGGGCTCAGAGCGCAGAAGCTTTTCCTCTTTCTCCCCTTCCCCTTCCTCTCTGCAGGGGCTTCATATGCGAGGTTACCGACACCACCGCAGGCCCAGCAGGATCTCTTGGTACTCACCATGCCAGCACCACAGGGGAGCAGAGTGGCTTGCTGAGTTCCACACTTTAGCACAGGCATCCCAGCGAATGCTGTGGGCTTGCCCCAGGAATGCTTCCTGACCACAGCCTCAGTCACTGGCACTAACAGGGAGCAAGAGAGGGAGAGGGAAAAGGGAAATACAGTTATCAAATCGGAAGAAAGGGAGGTGTCACACGCAGCCACTCAAACTTACTGCCGAGGCTTGCCTGTCAAAGACTACTTCTGCAGCATCGTGGGTGAACCAGTGGCACAAGAGGCATTAAAGTTGCGTTGCATTTGTAACATCACACCACTGGAAATGTCAGATGAGTTGAAACCTTCTAATGAGTGCTGTCACCACAGTACCCTCAGGCTCTGGGTTATGACGGCTTGTTTTTCCTTGAGTCCCAGTCATATTACCTTCGCCTTAATGCTGCTGCAGCAGGGAGGTAGACGAGATACGGACAGGCTTGTTAGCTGCGTGAGTGAGCATGCGGGTGCTGGAGGGGATACAGGCCTGTGCGCGTACCGTACGTGGCGTGTGTGTGAGTGTGTGTGTACACCTGTAATCAAGTGGACTCATCAAGATCAAATGAGACAGAGAGGGAGACATTGTCCTGTTAAGATCCTAAGTTTAATCCTTACTGATGAGCCCGTATCATTCAAAGTATCAATCATCATCATACAACTAAATTGTATAACAGTACTTACCGCCTATCTGAATGCACACACACCCACACAGAGGAGAGAGATAATACCCGTATATTTTAAGTAAACTCTTTTGATGACACAGAACTGGGCCGGGCATGCTTAAACCCCAGCACACTCAGCAGTGGCTCTGTGCCACTTTGTCTCCACTAATCCTCCATGATCAACTCATATGTGGAGAAAGGGTCGAGGCTTTTGGCGGCCTCTTTCAGACAGACTCTATATAAGTAGGTAAGTACAGAACAAGACCAGGACGGTGGGGAAGTCCCATGAGCTCACTGTCTAGCCTGATAGTGCAGCAGCTACGCCTACCTGCACCAACGACTAACGCAAGGGAGTGTCTCCAAGGAGCTTTGTGGAGGTTTAGCTCTTGTGTGTGCGCCATTAAGTATCTAAGGTCACTAAAACTTCAAGATTCTGGCCATGTTTAATTCATACAACCAGTGAAATGCCAAACTTGAGATCCAATTCAGGGATGATTATGTGCAAGGGTCACTGTGACACATTGATGAGTACAACCTTCCAGCCAATCGCCCACATTCGGTTCTTACATTCTTTGCTAATACTCTGACCTGAATCATTTCCTCTAGAAGGCGCAAGACAAAGCGATTTTGTTTGGAAAGATAAAAACTGCAGCTCAAGACCAAGTTGAGCTCTCAGTCACGCTGGCCCAGACCTGGTCTGACCTCAAGCAGTACAGAAAAAAACTCCAACAACAAAAAAAAAACCCTCATTCTTTACCCCAGACTAAACAAAAGTCTCTAAAGAAATCTAAAAATCTAAAATGCAACTGGCCCCGTTTCCCTCACAAAAGCCATTTTTATAAGATGTTTCATGGATCAACAGCTGAAACAAATTTTAATTAGTGAACCAATTTCATTATTGAAGAGGCAAAATCCCAAAGTCTTCCCACATTTTGAATGACTGACCTTGAAAAAGACTTGGACATATGAGGCAAATAAAATGGAAATTGAGTTAAAGTCATCAATTTTGGTCATTTTTTTGCTCAACATTTTTGGCAGTAAAGGGCCCCTTGATGCAAACTCATTTCCCTTTGGCAGAATTAAAGTGGAAAATAATACAATTATTATGTTAGACTTTATTACATATTAGTGAATGTAAAACCTTTCAAAATCTACGGCAAATGCAGTCTAATCTTCATTAGTGCCCTTTTACAACAAATTATCTGATGTTATGACCTCATGATACATAAATGAGTGCGATAAAAGGCTTTACAAGATCCATAATGGATCATCTTTAAAAGATTAGAACTCATCAAGAAAACATAAAAAGTACACAAACAAAAGACATCTGTTCATTACAACATTAGATGTATCATGCACTATTTTCCACTATTCTGTTTCCACTTTCCACTATTTTTGGATCCATGCGAGAAAATGCAGAAGTAGAAATGTTTAAATTCATCACTTTTCTCTGTGGAAAAAGTTGAGTCTGTGTGTAGTGTGTCTATCAGCATGTGATGTGAGAGATGTCTTGTGTCTGTATGCACTTTATTAAATGCTGCCCATCACTGCAGCCCCCAGCAGCAGTGGGGAAGTCTGTCACAGCACTAATGGTGGTACTGGTACACACATACGAATCTAGACTGCCCTCTAGTGGTCGAGCTATTCCTGTAGAAGAGAGTCTGACTGTGTGGCCCCCATCCCTCCACCCTCTGACCCCACCCACAGGTTTTCAACCTGGTGCATATCTGTATATGAATGGATGGAGGAGAGTGTGAATGTTTCGGGAATATAGGAACCAAGTCTTAGTATTGTCAAAAATACTGACAATGAATCACTAAAAAAGTTCACATAAATGGATATTGTAACTATTATTGTTGTTGTTGTTGTTGTTGTTGTTATTATTATTATGTGTTTTTCTTCTACCTGGGGACAATCGTCTCTAAGGAAGTATACCTTTGCCATGGAATCACTCTGTAATTTAGCTAGTGTTAACAGTAGGCTACAGCTCGAGGCCCACATATTTAAAACTAATGCTATATTTGTTCAAATTTTGGCAAATTGGCACCACTAAACCTATGCCGAATTAGCCATTAGCAGTTCCTGTTTGCCATGTATCCATTAATATACAGGCAACTATTACTGGGTTACTTTGATACTGAATCAAACTTAAAAACGTGATGTTTCTCAGGCAAGTTCTGAATTTTAAGGAGCGTTTTCTATGTTTTCTACGCAGATTTATGGACATTTATTTGTGATAATAACGCCATCCCCAGAAAGCGTATGTCACATTGAATCAGAAAATACGCGTATCATGTCTGTGTGTTCAGGTTTGAGTGAGTTATGACTCCGAGAAGAGTGTAAATTTTGCCGCTAATTGCGTCAACATGGCGCCATGGAGTTTACCTTAATTGCCTCCATAAGGTGAGTCACATCCACTCCTGCTGCTCCAATAACTTACTTCCGGCCCGTCAAATAACGAGGTCCGCTGTGTTTCAGTTGACCCCATTTATTAAGTAAGTGTACAGAACATGAGGTGAGCTAGTATTCAACATGTGTGCTCTTTACTAGTCTTACTTTACTTCCTCAATATTAGCCAATCCTGGGACTCTGTCCAGATACGCGTTTTCCTGTCAAATCAGGATACTCAACACATAAGTAAAATCTCCCGCCCACCACCATCACCTTCTTAATCTGTCACTTTGTCATAAAATCTGAATTAACTCTGAATTTTACTCTGACATAGGAATAACTATTTGTGGCTCTTTTAGCACATTAACCAGTTAACTTCAATTACCTGCATTCATGGCAAAACACATTCTGTGCAACATCTACAAATCTAACTTTTACGCTCTTCCTGACATAGGGAGTGTCAGTCCTATGGGAGTCTGTTTTAGCTGATGTAGAGATTTCAGAGTTTGCTAACAGTCAGGGCTCGGCTAAGCTTCTGTTCTTGCAGACTTGCACAAATCAGTCTGTTGAAGGAGGGTCTGCAGATGTTGATGGTTCCTCCGCTTTTCTTCCCCTGCTGGGGAGGGACCATGTATGACCGTTGGGTGGCTGCTGGCCCCTGCTGCCTGGATGTTGAACACGGAGGTCTCATTTGGAGAGGTCGTGGTGCCCCTCATGGATTTTGCTTAGTATCTCAGCACTGATGATAGTCATCAGCGTGAGTACTGTGTCCAGGTCTTCGGTGTTGATCATGATTGGTTATCAAGTTTGAAATAATGCATGCCAGTCAGATATTTACCAGAGTGTTCACGTCCTCAGACCCCTGCATAGCACTCTTTGTCGTTGCATGTGAGCAGTAAGCAACAGGTTTCCAGCAATCTTCACGTAGTTGGAGAATTACCCCTTCTTGCCCATGGATGCTAACATCTGCTGATAGTGCTGTTGGCCTGTCTGGGTTGAAATATGCCAGTACTGAGATGCTCATCACAGCATCAGACATCAAGCATCAAGCTCTGATAGTAATTCATGCATTTTGCTCTGGAAGATTTCTGGTGCTGTGCTTAATGCCAAAAGGCAGACCTTTAAATCAGTACCTGCGTGATGAATGTTGTTAACAAGCTGCTTTCACTGTGCTAAAGAATCTGCTAAAACCTGGATGTGTTGAGGGAGGAGAAGACTTTGGCCCCTGCTCATTTTACTGAGACCTCCTCAGTTGTGGGAAGTATGTATCTTTCTCTTTTCACCTGCTCATGTCTACACAGCTTTCACAGCTACACTTTCCTTTTCAGGTTCACTACTGGCACCATTGGACTTCACCAATCAGTTGGGTGGTTGACTTTCTCAATCAGTCCCAAGGTCTCCATCCTGCTAAGTTTCTCCTTAATGTTTGGTATCATGTGCAATGGCATTCTGCGAGCTATCATTATTGCACAGGGTTCTACTCACTTGTTAAAGTGCCATGATCACTAAATACCTTACCTACTTCCTCAACCCTTTTCACTCAGCCAAGTGCTATGGTTGCCTCCCTACCCAGCAAATTATTTACTGTTGAACCTGTGACTACATACACCTTCGTTTCATGGTGTTTCCCTTTGTAGCTGAAGGCTGTGTTGAAAAAGCCTCGGCATTTGAAGCATCCTCCCGGGCTAATAAAAGGAATGTCTGGTTTATTTAGAACCTGTCTCTGCCTCAGTGCTTTGAATGTGTCTTGGTTTATTACTGTTGCATCAGCCCCTGTATCAATCTTACAGTGGGAAGAAATTTGACCAAACTCAGAAGTTACTGTCTATTTTTGTGGGCTGCTCTCAGACCCAGCAGCCACAAGGTGAAATGATGCCAATTCATTTGTTTCATCTCAGACCTCCATGACTATTTTTGAGTGGTGTCCATCATTGTTGCATCTCCTGCATACTGAGCCTTGTGCTGGGCAGCCCGACTTCTCCATATGTTGTGTCTTTCTACATCTTGTACATCTTCCCTCATCATATTGGTCTCTTTCTGCTTTATTTCTCCAGCTCTCCCAGACTATTGATGGTTTATTTACTGAACTCTGTACAAATGCTATCCCTGCTGACTAATTTGTTGCTCCACATTATCTACTTGTCGAACCATCAAGGTCTTTCAGAAGCTGCATTTTCTCGTCAAAGCTGAAGTTCTCCTACAGCCTGAAATTTGGCCTTTCACCTCAGATTGGGTCTGTCCTCTGTCCAGAACACTTGTGACACCGAGTCATGAAACAAAAAAACTACAGTGTGGCCTTTACACTTCTTGTCATGGCCTCTGGGTTTGAGTTCAGGTTAGATTAAGTTAGGTGTAGCAGAGATAACTGGTTGGGGTTAGCAATAAGGTTAGGCACAGGTTAAGGGAAGGGGAAACATATTGAAGTGGAAACACACCTGTCCCTTACCCCTCACCTCAGGGTCTCTGCTTTGACTCTCCTGCACCCCCCGCAGGCTGCACCTTAGAAGCACAGTTCTCAATAAGAGTTATAACTTATATTGATATTATACTATATTGTTGCAATATGTTGTCATAAGGCTTGAGTCATGAAGTCTGTTTCTTTCTTCATCTCAGATTCAATCTCAGGTCTTTGTAACTTCTTCACTACACTGAGAATGCAAGAAAGTGGTGAAGGTATGCAGACTTATAAGGTCTGTTATCTATGATGCCTACGAGGTTAACAGTGGAATTGACAGGAGCCGTCACTGAGGCCTTGTCACTTCTGCTGGCAGTGGGACAATAGACACAGCAGGTGGGAAGGACAGATAGCTCACATACCAACATGCCAAAGAGCAGCACAAAGCAGCCTGTGTTGGTTTGGACAGCACGCAACTGCTTCCTCTTTCAGCTTCACAGTAAAAGAGGATGTTCACTGTAAGCTAAAGTAATAATAATGCAACACACCAATGATAAATTTACCTTCCATCAACTACCTTTCGGTGTCTCGAAAGTCGAATGAATACATTCTTTATCGCAAACTATGCGCATGTGCTCCATCTTTAAAATATTCAAAACAATATTCAAATGCTCTTTCACCTGGCTTTTGTGAAATTTTCGCCTCATATGAAATTATTCTGTTTATTGGCCTGCCAAATTAAACAATGGATTAAAATGCATGCCGAGAAATCCTGGGTGTGATCAAGAAGGCTAAAAAAAGTGTGTAGAACAGGTTAGGGCTTAGTCATAACACTGACTGATCAAGCAGCGCTTGATGCAGTCATTCAGAGACGACACACCTACTGTCTGCATAGTTCTAATTGCACAATAAAAAATAAAGGTGACTAATTAAATGATTATCGGTTTGGACACACCAGCAAAATGCAGGTAACCTGTAGATTCCAACATTGCCTAGAAAGTTATGTTGTAGTCCAAAAATGGTAAAATGAGTTGATTCAATCACTCCTGCTGTGTTCTCTGCAAACTCTATTGCACAGCAACTGGGTGCTTATACCTATTCAGAGAACTATCTTTCAAATTGAGCTTAATTTTCACAGCAGTAAATGACCTTATACACAAATTACAGAAAAGAGCAAATTTTTTGTCTTTGTCTCTAAAAGCCTGCAGCACTGATAAAATGTTTTCTAGACACACCGTCTGCTTGTAAATGTGCAGCAAAAGTTGCATAAAGGCTAAACCAGGAGGTGAGAAAACAGGTTGCACAAGTTCTCTTGCCATCACATCAGATAAAGGTGCTGAAGCTGAGCCAGAACACTGGTGCCTCAATTTGTGATTTGACGTGACATAATGAGGTCTTACGTTTTACAAGCCAAAAAAGGAAATTTGTGACTTGTGGGCAACATAGGGACAGTGTGTGATCAAGGATTTTTAGTAATGCTTGTTATAAAAGTTGTCTGATCAACTTGTGTACAACTGACAGACCTATACACTGCTGCTGTGTAAAAATCTTGTGAGCTTTGACATGTGTGTCATTATCCAACCATGCAAACCACGTTTCAGATTCTTATCAACGAGTGGCCACTGGCTGTGCTTTGTGCTTTGAGTTACAGGAAGGTATGTTCTAGCGATATAGGACATACTTTTTACATTTTGATTCACTTAATCAGCACCCTCCAATTATGATGCAGAACCTTTTTACAAACTGCACTGACCAAATGCTCAGTGCACAAAAATTTGAATACGAGCCAGTTTATAGTTTTTGTGGTCAACAAACCAACGCAAAAAATTCCAACAGGTTTTAGGAAGTGAAAGCATTGACAACAACGACCTTTAAAAGTATCTAAAAGGAGAACAAAGAGGGGAACCAACCTCACAGTGCCAATGTAACACAGGATAACTTGTGAAAGCAGACGGGTGCACAAAAGGTTCCTATCTGCATCCTGAAGTTACAAAATAACATATCACTGCCTCTTAAAAGTAACAGTATTTAATTTACAAGAGCCAAAGCTACAGTGAGAGAGTCAGCAGATATCCAAAAAGTTCTTGATTGCCGGTCAGTTTTCTGAGAAATAAAAATTGTGTACAATATGAGTAACAAGTAGATGCAAGTGTGGGCATGACAGTCAGTATATTCAAGCCATGTCAGGCACTCAGATTATAATAGCTTAATGCAGTAAATAATAATGTTAAGCTGCTTCCCAAAAGTTTTGTAATGTCTTCATCAACCCTGTAACATCGTTGGTATGTTCCTGTAAATACAGTAGTCACTGGAAGTCAGCTAAGGTGTAAGCTTGGCCGTCATTGCCTTAGTCCCTGAGCAGCCCCAGCCTCTTCAGAGCCTCGCGGCGGCCATTACCGTTTTCTGCACGAGGGCAGATCAGCACACTGATGCCTTGCGATCGTGGCAGCTTCTGAGAGTCTCCAGAGTACTGAGAGGCAGGCAGGGACCTCCGTAAGTCTGGCTCTTTGATGGCAGGATGGCTCAACTGCGAACCCTCTCCCTGAGTGCTTGGAAACTCCTTCCCACTCCCAAGAGATGCAGGGCGTGGACGGCTGTTACGCAGCCGGCTGGGGCTCAGCTTGTCGCTGATGCCCTGGTCGGCCTCGGAGGAGTCTTGACAAGCCATATAGCTGCTTAGACCCGGACCAGAACGCTCCAGGGTGGCTGACTTGACACCTTTGGGTGGGGTTAGCTGTTTGACCAGCGAGGGAGGTGTGCGAGTAGGCGCATTCACCTGTGGATCAACTGTGGCCCCTGAAACATCTTTGACAGCAGACAGTCCATCATCTGCCAGCATTGGCCCGTTTGGGTCACTGAAAGCAGCAGGTGCTGGGACAATAACAGGAGGCTCGACTGCAGGAGCTGGAGAAGGACCTGATGATGACACAGCTGCAGGAGACTGAAGAGGGACGGAGATGGGAGATGGGCTGTTGACACGGGTGTAAGATGGTGTCGTGGGTGGTGTGTGTGGAGATGCAGGGCTGATTGGAGAAGAAGGAGCTGCCCAAGACCTTCTAGTTTTGGGAGAAAGCTTAGGGCTCAGGGCAGGGCCGGAATCAACCTCATCACTTTTGAGCAGGCCAAGCTTTCGGAGGGCCTCCATGCGGACCCTCTGGGGGTCCAGCAACACCCGATCACTGCTAGTGGGCACCGAATGTATCGAGTTGCCATCAGCCACTGTTGCTTTGTGTGACTTCAGAATAATGTTCGCAGGAAGTTTCTTGGGCTTCGGGGCCACAGCAGGTGGGCTTCTGGGCTCAATAGCTTCAGGAGGAGGAGTCATCAGGGGACCAGGGCTGACAGGTAATGGACTCAGTTCTGGGAGCTTTTCTGCAGGCTCCTTGGTCACAGGGGAGCTCACTGAAGTCGTCTTCACAGAGGCTCTCTGGCGTAGCTGCTCCAAGTCAATCGGTGCTCCTGGCTTATTTGTGGACACTCCTGCAGATGGAGGAGGGTCATTTGCTTTCTCTGGCTGTGGAGGAGGTCCTGGGTCATCCCTGAAGTCTGACGGAGGAGGGATCAGACTAAGATCTATCTCAGGGGCCTTGGAAGACTGACTTGTACTTGGAACAACCTTTAGGTTATCATCTCCCTCCTTGGATAAACACAACACCTCAGTCTGAGAGGCTGATGGGTGGATTTCACAACCGGCGCCTGATTCAGTGACTGCAGGTTCAGGTTGAGTCATGAGGTTTACTGGTGGTTCCAGATCTTTCATGTCGGCTGCAGAGGCCGGAGAGGCCTGTGGTTCTGAGGTTTCATTTAGAGTGAGATGCTCATTATTGTCTGATTTCTGGTCTCTTGTGGACTCATCAGACTTGAAAGTGGAAATGTCTAAGAAACAAAAGCACATTTACTGCAGTTAGCATTGCAATTACTGACGTTATCTTAATGTAAACATAACCAACTAAGAAAAAATGCAAAACAGAATATTTCCTGACGTGAACTTACCATTTACTCTTGCTTTTTCTGTCTGTAACACAGCATCTGATTCATCGTTGGACAAGCCGCTGTCCTCCTGTACCTCCAACGCTTCAATTGTTTCCTCCAGATACATGAGACACGCTCTCTCCTCTGCAGATAAGTGCTCCATGCTATCTTCACTCTGCACACGACACAAGTGACGGTGAAACATATTACGGAGATGAAAAAAGACTGAACAGTTCCTGAACGCTTCACCAATCCCTGTCCTCCATTTAACCCTAAACATGGCCATGAGAGACAGGACAGGAACAGTAGGTCAAAGCTGTTTAGTGTTAAAGCAGCTGCAAAGGAATGACTAATTATAACACTCCTGTCCTGCTCTTGGCTATCTTTCATTCTATATTGGCCTGTCAGAAGAATTTATTTCAGGTGACTGCAGGTGCCTGTGAACAGCCTGACATCCTCTCCCCTCAGGCCATCTTTTAAAGAAAACTCTCTCAATAAAAACCATTGAAGGCCTCTCTCTGAACCTCAAACAGATTCACTTCCTCTCATTTGAACATCATATTCACTGTCAGTGTCCATGCAGATGTCATTAGAACCCGATGCACAAATCTCAGTTCTTTATTTTTCCATTCCAGCGAAGGACAGAAGCAAAAGCAGCATTTATTCAGACAGGCCGCAGGAAATTAGTGCAGCACTAAAGTGTGTCTATATGTTGTGTTATACAACCCACAGATAAGCAGCAGAGCCAGTGGGACAGAAGCCAGGAGACCTACAGCAGCACTCACACAGCCAGAGTTCACGCTGATTACACTGTCGCAGCTCCCGGCACTGTCCATATTGCTCAAGGAATCCATGGCAACACCGCCTGGCCACGTGGCACTCTTCGGCATTGCACGAGGAAGAGGATGAGGGCAGGACCTGGGCTTTACAGTCCTCTTTTGATTGTGCAAATATCGCCCTGAAACCGCCTGAGGAAGAATCTGAAAGGTCAAGGAGAAGATGTGAGAGCAGGACAAACGCCATCGCCGCCCGACAAATTGTTCTTCCACTTTGTGCAATCCATCAAATGCACAGACTCAACCGGTAAACATGAGACGGAGCCCGAGTTTGAGGCTAAAAATAGTCCACCAAATTAGTCTGTAAACATCACAGCAACAACTATTAATGTCAAATCTTTCCATTAGTGTGACGAATGAATGCCATAAATTTCAGCTGATAGCTAAATGATCCCCATAATGTAATAGCTGTCCTATTTAAGATGAAATGTGCTGTCACAATCACTGCGATATATTGAACATAACCAGTTATGCAAATAGAATTGTTACATAAATTAATGGATGAATTTGTAAACAGTTTTATTTACACATTAGATGTGACCTGGATTAATATGAAGCCCATAGCTTAATGGGCGTGTTGTTAAATGTAAGGGCAGCTCCACAATTTATATCAGTCAGGCACCAACATCAACACAATGAAGCAGGCCTTTTTCGCTATTGTCAGTCATCCTGTTCACACTTTAATAAATGGAAATAATATTACTGGTGCTCTTTCAGTGTCAGTGATGGGGAATAAAACAGTTCTTATTCCGTCAATATAAAAATATGCTCCAAAGTTTTGAAGCTAATATGAGGCTTCAACAGCCTGACTGAGTCAAAAGTGCTTTCAGTGTAAAACTCCCTGTGAGTGTTTCCCCATCAAGCTGCAGCAGAGGGTGATTAACAAAACGAGGGAATATTGTAAGAAAAAGGAATATATGGAGTATATATTTAGACTAAATGAGTTGAGGGCCGTAGATTTAGATTTTCAGACTTGAAAAATTGTGAACTCATCCTTTAATATGAAGTCCATAGATTACTGGGCTTTTTTTACATTATGCAAAACATTCACAAGTTCATGCACACACATATTTATCTCATCTTTCTCAGACGTGCCAGTTGATAATCAGAACAGATGATTCTGAATTTAGTCTTTACTTTTATTCCTTCATCTCCTTTTTAGTGAGGAAAAACGTGCTTGGCGTTATTAAAAAGTTCTCTGTTGTCAACCTTTGGAATTTATTTTACATTAAAGTCACACTTCCTGATACATCACTCTTCTTCTAACAGTTTAAAAGCTGACGTCGCGAGCAATAAAACACACCCTTCCTCGATTCAGTACAGCTGGGGATTTTGCAGCCTACTTGGTCTGGTGGTGGTTAATGTTAGCTCAGTCTAGATTGATACTGCTGTATGACAGACATGACTGCCTTTACGACTCTTCTGTACTCGTGTTACTGTTAAATTAAGTTTTAGCATTATCCTCCGACTGTCGCTTTAATGGGAAAGACTGTACGTTGTAGAGCTAAAACTATAAATCGAACAACTATTTCAAAAACTGATTAATCATTTGAGTAAGTTTTGAAGCAAAAATGCCAAAGATCCCTTAGATTCTCAAATTTGAGGTTTTGATGCTTTTCTTTTGATAATTTGATACGTTTTCTGGCATTTTATAGATCAATTAATCAATAACAGCAGAATAATCAGTGAGACAAATAATTGTGTATTAGCTGCAGCCATAATATATCGTGCTAACGGGGTTATGACATAAACAAATTTTCCATATTATTGATGTTAAATTATTTATTAGAGTCACAGCTGTAGCAAGCTCTGTTTCTAAATGATTCCAGCGGCAGACAGCAGGAAGAGGATATTTTGCATTGCTGCACTCAGGTTGTGCGGAACAAATGGCTTGAAGCCACATAGAGACGCTTTAAGGAGTGTATTTATTGGCATTCCAGTCGGTCTGATTCAGCAATCAAGAAAAAAAATGTTCATCAAGACGCACTAGATACTTCACGTCATGTACAATCTGTGTAAAGACGGTTGATGTGTTGTAGCCCGATGCTGTTTACTTGTCTTTTCCAGGCTATTATCCTGTGTGTATTATTACCACTGACAGGTCAGGCATGAGGAAAGGATGCCTACCAGAAACTAGAAGAATTATTACTGACTGCTCATCTGCATACAAGGACGGGGATTTTAAAAATCCTCACTAATAGACGGACGACTTAGAAACAAATAGTGCAGTAAATTAATTCAAGAGACCGCCGACAAAAGGCCACTTTAAACAAAGTTCTTACCTCCTTACACGCCTTTGTAAGTGCTTAAAGTGCATTAGCAAGTGCCATGAAGGGGTAATACAGTGGTTGATCAACTCAGGTTAAGACTGAAGTGGATTTTGGCTAAATGGGTCACACCAATGCAACATACTGTATTAGAAGACAAAGCTTCACAACCTGTTCTATGGCTGACTCGTCCTGTAGTCACAGCTGCACAATCAGGTTCAGGTGTGTTCGTGGAGGCAGAGCAAAGCTAACTTTATTGTTCTCTTATCTCAGTGATTAAACACATACGAGCAAAGTGGTCTCCAGTACTGCAGGAAGGCTGTTAGTTATCATAGCAACTACTGTGACATGAGGTTTCTCTGAGGACGAGCCAGACGGACACTCATTCCCTGAAAATGTCGCTGAACACAGTCAATTGAAAACATGAATTCACCAACTGTAATAATACACACATTCTTTTGAATGATTTTTAGAGGCAGAAAGAGTGAAAATTTGATAAGAATCTGAAAAATGTCAAACAGAATGACATGATTCTGTGTTTTTCTTTCATATCCCTTTGATCATCACTCAAAATCTCCAGATCAGGTCATTTGTTCATTAAAAGTCCCACAAACCTAATTTTCTTGAAACAGGTGTAAAACATCTGCAGGTGAGAAGACAGTTCCCTACAGAAATCAGCTTGTTTTGAGATATTTCTTTTAGAAATCAGTGTAGAAATATTCCCATTTTACAGACTAGTTTCACTTGCTTTAAATAAAAGTTCAAAAGACTCAAGTTCCACAAAAAAGACTTTGTAAGAAGCAGACTTTGTGGCCCCTCAGCTGTATCTTGGGATCTATCCCAGGTGGGAATGACATTTGGGTTGTTGATATGAAGACATAGAAAGGACAGTTGGGGAAAAACCTGATCACCCACACCCACATTTGCACATGTTTACTAGCAACAAAAGCTGGCTGACAAAGCACCCACTGGTGTGAGCTTTAATGGCTGCTAATTAGTGTCCCTCCCATCAGCCCATCGAGATCAGCCAGAAACAAATGTCCAAGCCTGAGCAGCCAACACCTCTCCAACCTGATCGAGGCACCAAACCTGCAGGGCGGCAGAGGCAGAGCTCACTGCACCCAGGGCTGAGTCAGGATTTAATAGTGACAGGAATGTCACTTTGCTTGCTTTCACGTCATTAAGACAACTGTTGAGATTCAGCGCTGATGTGACGGGGCGTTGAATTGCAACAACAGCGCCTTTAAATCGTAAAAAAAAGGGAGGCTCGGCTCCAGATCCTGAATGTGTTTACTGTGAGAACAGCTGCACAGTTTATGAGCCAGACTTAGAGTCCAAGAAATCATCATTTACACTCCATGATGACAAATTATAGTGTGCTGGTGACAAAAAAGGGTCCAAAAATGTGAAGTATGTGTTCAAGGGCAGCCAGAGAACTGGTTTAATGATTAACAGTAAACAAAAGTTCATGGTGAGCACCAGGTTGTGCAACTCACAACCTGCTGGAGTGAACAGAAGTATTTCATTAATGTTTAGCTTGGCACCTTGTCCCACTAACATGACTATTATTGACATTCATGTGCAAATATTTGTGCTTTCCCTGACTCGCCCGCCCAGCAGATATCCAATCATTAAACACTAATGATCAATGTGTCATCAAAAGAAATATGGGCTTCCATTTCTGAGCATGAAAAGTGATTCGCAATGCTGGTCAGATGGTGGGATATTTCTAACACTGGCAGGAGTCTTCTGCGGAGCACCTGTTCCTCCATTTCAGCTCAACCTGCTGATAACAGGCAGGATGTCACTGTCTGTGCGAACAGGCCACTCACACCCTGAAAACCACCACAGACTGCGGGAAGAAGAGAAATCAAAGCTGGGAAAAGCAAAACCAGAGCTCACACTGCGCTCAACAAACGGCTCACACGACAGTCTGAGCAAGACAAGCAGAGTTTTCGCACTCGCACTCACAGGCAGGCTGACTTTCCGATAACTCACCGGAGAGGTCGGGGCGGTGAAGTCTCGGTGAAGCCGTTCAGCGGTGCGGATTTTCGGCCCTCAGTCCATCGCTGCTGCGCTCGTCCCCCCCTCCACGTTCCGCAGCTGCTCTGCTCCTGCACGAAGAGACGCCACTGACGGAAACAGGTGGGAATTAATTGCAGCCAGGTGAGCCAATTAGCTTCCGCACAGGTTGTGGCGTATGGCCAATCAGCGAGCGCCTGCTTCCCAGGAGGAGCCAATGGAGTAACGGCAGCCAAATGAAGAACACCCAGAAGGAATAAAATCTATTTTGTTATTCTCCAGAGCAAAAGTGGAGAGATTTAACAAAAAGAAGGCAAATAAACAAATATCAGTCATAGGCTGCATATAATGTGGGCAAAGATTTGTAATAGAGTTTTTTTTTTTTAGCTTCCTATGGAGGTTATTATAAATAAGTTAATTAATAACATCCACTTCATCACCAAATAGAGAGGATGGCACCAACCAAGGGGAATTTCAAAGCCTGTTTTTATGAATGGCTTGTGAACAGTCGGTTAAAGTAGTTAGTAGAGTTACTTCATGGCCTCATTGGAACGCGGTGACGTAATATTTTGTCTTCTTTATACTTTGGTATTGTATAAACAAATATCACACAGCTTGTTTGACTCTCTCTCTCTCTCTCTCTCTTTTTTTTTTTTTTTTACTGTTTACAGGCTGGATGCTGTAATGAGTCTGTGTCACTCTGTGCATGCTGGCGCTGGAGAACAAAGGAGGCCTATCTGCAGATATCACCCGCACAATCAGCATCAACAAGCTGATCTGTTTTCCAGGAACAGCGGCACACGTCTGTGACGTCTGTTGCATATCTATGAAAATGAGCAGATGTGTAAATTCACATTGCCATCTGCCCCAGAAATCATGGTGGTCATCTGATCTGTTCATGTTTTCATGTTGGCCGATGGCTTCACATTGCATTAAGCACCATTAGTACATGATTATCAGAAGATGAGGACACAATAATTTACTACTTTGTTGCTGCACACTGAGTTAGATCTGTGTTTCTTGTCAATCCAGCATTAATAGGACTTCAACCAAGAAACAGATGTGAAGGTGCAGTTTGGCTCTCACTATGAAACTGAGAAAATTGCTCATTTAGACGTTCACAAACTCCAGAATTAATTTGAGTTGTTATTGTTGACATATTTCATAGCAGTTGGTATTTGAATTATGACTATTGTAATTTTCCTCTGCTGGCTCATTTGCCTTCTAACAAAGATAAAAGAAAAAAAAACAAAACAAAAACCTGGAGCTGGGGCAGTCTGATGACCTACGCCATTTGAATTAACCTCAGCTAATAAAAGTAAACAAGGACACAGCATCAACGCAGTGGTTTCAGACTTTTAAAGTTTTAAACAGCATTAAAGGTCTTCACGGATCCGCATCAGGATGAATGAAGTTAGAGGAGAAGATGCTGCAAAGTGACTTTAAATGCAAAGCAGAAAACACGTTTGTTTGCCTTTTGGACTCCTAATGTCACTGCAGGCTGTTCCTCCTGCAGTCGCTTGTTGTTTCGACTGACAGAAGAGGCTCTGATGATATTTCACTGTCAGCTCGAGTCCTTTTATCTCCTCTTCTGTGCTACACCTGCACTGGCTGAGCTGCTGCTGTCCATCCATCAGCAGAGAGAGGTTTATGAAATGGACGTGGAGGGCGGAGACCAAACATTTCTTCCCGGCACATCCGCTGACCTTGTTTGCACTAAATCAAGGCATCAGTACGCCTCAGATGTGACGCGTGCGGTGGAGCTGCAGGTGAAGTTGGGACAGAGAATTCAAAAAGTTCCACCGAAACGTGAAATAACATCACACAATGAACAAACAGAGTCGGACGTTTCCAATTGAGCCATTTATTAGTTGTACAATTATGAAAAATAATCATAAAAAAGACTGGAAGCCCAAGATTATTTACAATCTTTTTTTCTGAAGTGAGGTCCCGCTTCTGAGTCATTGTTTTCTCAGCCTTTTTTTTCTTAAATCACAGGGTATTTATTCACGATATGTTTAACTTTATAAGACATAGTCCTTTTCTCTCTTTTGACAAACGTCAAAAATTACATACGTACATACATACATATACATATATATATATATATAGATATCTATAAAAGCAAAAATCATTCAAGTATCAAAATACAGACCGCTAGATTCATGTACAATATCATTCTGATCATTGTTATCATCAGATTAGTCCCGAAATATCTCTCCTGATCATTAGCAATGTGCAAAAGCAGAACGGGACCAGGCTGATGGCTGAAGGTGCCGACACCAGCGAGCTGAAGACAGTGTACCATAGAGTTATTGTACTGGCCTGACAACGTACCACATATACAACAGTTAAATCAAAACCACCTGACTATGTACCCATATTAACATCGGCTGACGCAGAAGTACCATTAACAGTCAACACACTGGGAGTTAGCTAGGAGAAACATGCTGTGCCCTATTGTTCTGTTCTGCAGCTAAAATCTAAAACACGTACCAGCCTGCATGGCAGGTTTGGTGAATAATCTTGCCTAGATTAACTGAACAAAGGGAGCAGGGAAGGAGGAGAGAGAACTTCAGTGAACCACATCTGATCCAGTTCCAGCATTAGGACGCGTTTTTGTCCTATGAAACAATTAAAACATACAAAAAAAAAAAAAAAAAAAAAAAAAAAGGGAGAGAAAACTTCCAAATCAAGTAAAAGCCACCCCCTGTTATATTATTATTATTATTATTATAAAAGAGTCTTTGTAGTGTCAGTTCCTCTGCCCTTTGAGTTTGGTTAGAGAGTTCCTCCCGTGCAAGATTACATTGTTTATCACAGTTATACATGTACAGTATGTTGTGCATGAGAGGCTGATGGTCATGCAGAGACGCTACAATGTGTGGATACAGGATGGATAATCCAGGCAGGAGTGTGTACCTACAGTGTGAGGTCTCTGTTTGATGTACCTTTGTGTCGTAACAACTAAAATGTTCCTTATCTCAGCTACTTCCTCTTTAACGACAAGTTCTGCATTGAGACAGCGCAGGTGCACTTCCTGAAAGTAAACACTGACGCGCTCCACGAGGGAGGCCTGATGGATGTCAGGAGGCGAGCGTTCATTTCTCAGGAAATGCAGAAAGCACAACAAACACATCTGAGTGGGACAGGAAGCTAAACCGATGACGTCGGCGAGGTCAGACGGACCGACGGGCCGCGCAGTGTTTACGCCTCCGGGCCCGCGTGTTACCGTGGTGAGCACGATCCAACTGCCGGTGTGATCTCGCTGCACGGGGAGTGGGTCACTTTTCCAACAAAACATCCTACCCACCATGCAACGGGGCTCATTCCCGTCCTTTCTTACTGGCTGGGAGTGGCCACAGTGTTCAGCTATAGGGAAGGGACACACAGACACACGCACACAAAGCAGTGAGGTTAAAAAAAAGTCAAAACAACAGTGTGATGGTGACGGTGACGGACCCCTCCCCAGTCTTACAATGACTAACTCTTTCTCCAGCAGCTGTCACATATTAACCCAGCAAAACAAAAGGCTGACGGGATGAACACAGAAGGCATTTGTTGTGATGAGAAGAAAAGAAAACGACAGCACAGAGGAAGATGCACTTATTCTTACACACTCGGGGATTTGGTAAAAGTGCTTAGTTATAGTTAGTTCACTCCAGAGGAGGCATCAGGTTTAAATCCTGCTGCTCCTGATAGACAGACAGAGGAGGGCATGCTAGGCTTAAGAAGGCTTGGACTGTCTATTTTCTGGACCGCTAACATGTGGGTCCATATCAGCCTTTTGGCCCGATCCTGTCCTCATACCCACCCCACTAGAAAATCCCCGAAAATGCTTACTTCATTAGCTCCAAAAAGGACCTTATCACAGTGCTATGATCTTAGCCTCCTTTGGCTTCGAGCAGACCGCTGACAGCAAAAAATATCCCCTTCAGTTAATCCAGCACAACCTCTCTAACACCACGACCTCTGAATCCCCCTGAACAGAAACAGTCTGCTACAGTCCGGCACAGAATTACAGAACCAGTTTCCTCAGGAAACGCGTCCATCCAGGTACAGGATGTGTGCGGCGGGTCGCTCTCGGCTGCGGTAAGTCAGATTTTCTCAGCACTCGGAGAAGTCAGGAGTTGAAAGATCAGAGTGAAAAGCCTCAGAGTGGCCATCGCCTAATGGAGCAGGAAAAGCACCAAGAAAAAGAGAGCTGATCACCGAGGGTCAGTAGCGGGATGTCGACGAGGGGGGAGAGAGGGAAGCTCAGAGCTCAGGAAGCATTCAAGGTAAATAGAGGGGAGAGTAACAGTGAAGGTGAGCGGCAGGCTGGCAGGGTGAGGGGTGCCAGCTGGAAGAGGGTTGATTAAGTGGAGGGGTTGCAGTAATAATCAATGCAGAGTGTGGAGGTGGTGCATGAGGGAGGAGCAAAGCACGCGGTTAGCGGGCGCAGGCTGTGTCGTTTCGGATGAAGACACCAGTGATGGCTGAAGGGGAGACGGGGGAGGGCGGGGGTCCGGCCCAGAGAGGCAAGAGTCACAGTAAAGGCACACAGGAGGAGGGGAAGGAAGAGGAGTGAGACCAGGCCCAGAGGTCAGAGGTCAGGGGGGAGAGGGGTCCACTCAGAATATGGTGGTCTCGTACTTAGTGCTGATAGTGCGCTTGGATTCCTTGGGGTCCACGAGCCACGTGGCGCTGCCCTGGGACTGAGAATCCCCCTCCTGTTCCACGACGTCCCCCTGCAAACACACACAGAGGGCATCAAACTCTCTGCCGGAGGCGGAAAGTAACTGAGTGCTTTCACTCAAGTGCTGTACAATTTTGAGGTATTTGTACTTTACTTGAGTATTTCCATGTTCTGCTTCTTTATACTTCTACTCCTGCACAATTCAGAGGCAAATACTGACCAATATGAGAATTATAATTCAATAAGAAACCGTGTCAATCTGCAGAAGCACTTTTTATTTTTAAGTACGTTTTGATGCAAATACTTCTGGTTTAGAATAACGTAAATGACTTTCACTTGGAAAAGAGTATTTCTACACTGTGGTATTGCTGCGTTTAATACAACATCTGGGTCCTTCTTCCACCTCTGCTCTCAGCCTCGCAGCAGCAGTGGACATCGAGTAATGATGTAATGAATTTTGAATCTTTTTTATTTTAAGATTTTGATGTCATTATTGCCTTAAACGTCACATCCAAGTCCCAGCTTCCAAACATCATATGACCTCCATCTGCAGATATGAGCCTGATCAGTTTTCATGAAATGTAAGATATTCAAACTGTCCACCCTTACAAGCACTTCTACGACTTCTCGACTTAAATGTTGAGTTTGAAGGTTTATTCTTGACCTTGGAAGCTGCAGTTTACAAAACAGGATCACCACACAGTTTGTTTAGAATAAAGAACCATTAACCAACTGCTGCTTTCAAGGTCAAGACTAAACTTCAAAGCTTAATTTTTAAGACAAGATGTCATAAAAGCGCAGGCACTGAATGAGGGTCTCTGTGCGTTCAAACACTGATTGTGTTACCACCAAACTGTCACTAGGGGGCGCCTGAGTCAAAAGCAATAATAAAAGCATTCATCAGGCCACGTGTCTGAGTGAAGGAAAGTTTAGCTCCTATATTTTTCACAGTGAAACACAGAAAAACAGCAGTACAAATCCACAAAGAAAAAATGGGTTAAAGACACAGATGGAGGGTTATGGGAGTTTAAGGGCAGTGAGAAGAAAAAACAAACGAACAGGAAGGCGGAAAAAAGGTGCAAAGTGTGAGAGGATGGAGAAGAGATGTGATGAGGCGAGGATGTGAAGGCAGCACCTGAGCAGCAGGGCTGGCAGAGTGCAGCGGTAGGAAGGAGGGACGGTGGGTGGTGCAGGTGTAACAGTAACAGCAACGACTGTCGAGAGGAGGAGAGTCCTGGGAGAGATAAACACCGCCAGGAGGAGGAGGAGAAGAAGAAGAGAGGAAGAAGAGGAAGAAGAAGAGGACGAGAAGAAGAAGTAACTGTAACCGTGGTAGAGTGAGCCAAAGCGTTTCTGACATTTGATTAAATAAAGGTTGAAAATGTAAACATCAAAATCCAAAAAGGTGAGGAACACACAGGCAGACGCAGACGAGTGACAGCAAACATCACGCTCCTCCATGATTCTGCTGAGTTCATTAAGCTGCAGTCGGAGATGTGAGACTGGTCCCTGAGGTGCAGTTAGCTCATTTAAATTCAGCACAGGCTCACTTCTTAATGCTAATGGCCAAACAAACATCAGCGCGGCGTAATCATAACGATGTGAGACGCTGCAGACTGATACAAATGTTTCTCAGACTTGTTAATGTGATTTGAAGAAAATGCTCGAAATATGTTTCCCTGAAAGCAGAATTATGACACGAGGTGTGAGGAGGACTCTGTAAAGTGCGATACGCTTCAGAGCTGGGATTTCTGGCACAGCGTCGCCTACTTCCAAGAAGCACGGAGATGAAAGAGACTGAAGTGGTCAGAACTCCAGAGACACTTGTAGTATAATGAACGTCTTTACTGTGAGACCGACATGTTTCCATGTGGACTTCATCAGGGTCCCTGACACTGCTGACCTGCCCCGTTTTGACCTTTCCTGCTTCAGTTTTGCACTAATAGACATTTGTAAATTGTGATAGTCCCCAAAATTTAGGATTTAGCACATATCTGTCCCTTTGCGCTACATCACGAAAGTCTGAAACTGTGGGCCCATCGTGACACAAATTTATAAATTGGCACCATTAAAAAATATGCCGAATCAGGTGTTCGCAGTCCCTGTTTGCAATATAACCATTGATGTAGAGAAAACTATCACTGCATAACTTTGATACTCAGGAAAACTTTAAATATGATGATTCTAAGGCAAGTTTGGCAGTAATAGGGAGAGCCTTTTTTCCATAATTTCTTAAGCAGATTTATAGATGCTTATTCATGATGGGCATCGGAGATAATGATGTGCACATCCCTCTGAGTCTAAACATGCGTGAATCATGTCTGTGTGCTCAGATGTGACTGAATTGTGACCATAAGAAGGAGTCTGAACACTGATGGGAATTGTGGCAAGCAGGCGCTAAGGTGTTTTAAAGTACTGTAATTGGCCCCATGAGCTGTGTGTCACATCCACTGCTGCTGCTCCAGTGGCTGACTTGAAAAGCCGACTGAATCAGGGGGCCAGACTACAATAACTAACTTCCTGTTGTTTGTGCTTCTAATAAAACATTGGAAATAAACTATTCCATGAACTGTTCATGTATTTACGTGTGTTTTGATGTTTTGCGCTTCATTACGGTGTGTCCAACTCACCGCTGATTTCCGTACACTGCCTCGTGGTTTGGGTACAGGTCGGCTGGACTTGGTCTCAATGACCTCTGAGCCGGGTCCCACTGGGAGGTTCTGGTGCTGTTTGGTCCTTTGGGCCTGCAGAGCCAGCTGATAGGCGACCTCAAATGCCTGGCCAAGCGTCAGTATAATCTCATAGGTCAGGTTCTGCGCGGAAAGGGAGAAAGAGGCAGACCAGACCCGTTTGAAGTATTCTGGGCTTTGAGTCTCCCAGCCCGGAGAACAACACGAGCGAGTTTGCAGTGAGACAGCAAAATATATCAGACTAAAGTTTCTTTTCCCTAAAACTTCTTCAAAACAAAATTGCATAACAAGGAGAAGTGGCAGTAATCTCGGGAGTATTTTGCAGCAGCAAGCAGCTCCCCTCAGTACCTGAACTGGATACATCCGCTGTAGCTTAGTATTAAAGCTGCTGCTGCACTCTATTGTTACAGCCTGACAGCCTCCAAATACGAACAAGCACCTCAGACTAATGACAGAGGAATCAAGCTTCACAGAACATGCCTGGGGAAGTAAAAAGCAATCACACGGCAAGAGCAGACACAGAGCTTTGAAATCATCTGCATATCCTTCGATGAGGAATCTGTCCCGGGACGAATACGTCGCCTGTTTACTTCATGTCCTGATGTGCCTCTTGGCTGACAGATGGGATCAGCTCTGTGTTCCCTCTTTGTGTGGTGAGGAGTGTCTGGTGGAGGCTGTTAGCAGCAATATGGTCAATCCAGCAGCCTTTGATGGTTATCACTCTGCTTTAGCGCTTCCTGCTGAGGGGCAGCCCACCACAGCAACCCAGAGGAGGCTGAGCATTAGGCTGACTTTAGTCTGGAATGACCCAGGCTGCATTATGAGGCAGATTAGCAGGATAATCATCAGATCTCAGGGGGGAACAGAGTGGGTAATGGGGGGCTAGTTATCATGGCCAGAGTGGCACTGAGTCTACGAGGAGGCAATCAGCTCCAACTGAAGCGTGGCACCTTGAGTAGATAGGGCCGTCCAGAGATAACAGTGTTGACCGAGCAGGCTGTCACATCTCCTCAGTGTTAAGTAGGAATTCAAATTTACCAGTAAGGAAAGTTTTCAACATCAGAAAATTCTCCTGCTCGTATTTCCACCTTATTTAGGTTAAAAAACAGCAAATGCAAACGCTCACATCACGTCAGAATAAGCCTCACAATTCACCCTGAGACAGACAGCGTGCGTGTGTCCTTACCACGTCCACGGTGCTGAACACATGGCAGTAGTGGTGGCTGGTCTGCAGGTCCTTGGTGATGTAGGCGAATGTGCACAAGTCCTCTGGGTCCTGGGCTGCACATGAGATATTCCGGATCTCGTGCTCGGCGATGATGTTCTGCACCGAGAAGAGAGGCAGCACAGCACTCACTAATGGAACTACACAGGCCATAAATAACATTTTGAGTTCTCATTTGATGATATTATCACGACACAAACAGAGTACCAACCCAGGTAATACGGACGGCCAATGTTATAAGTGCTGCATTATGAAAAAACAGGATTTATAAATATGACAAGAGACAGCCAGAGAGGAGGAGACATTGAGGCATAAATCGTGTTTCACAGCCATCGCAGTAAAGTACAGCCGTACAAAGAAAGACCGGGCTGAGCTTCCAAGGCAACCTGTCAGAGCCCTTTTTTATTAATGTCAAATAAATGTCAATATCCCTGTCAGGAAATACAAACATGAACAAATCTGACAGGAACTTGCAGCCATGACATTTACAAACAGTGAAAGGAAGCTGTGTGACGTCTGACTTCACCTCTGTCAGGCACATGATCTCGATATGTTACAAAAGAAAACCCTTATTTCCGCTTTATTTAAAAGGACGACTCTAAAGAAGCAGTGTGTGCAGGCAGAGGCTCACCTTATTGGCTGCATCAATGAACTTAACACCCTTGTAGGTGATGGAGAGGACGATGGTGGGGACTTTTCTCATTTGTTCTGTCGACCTCTGCAGGAAAAAAGACAGAAAGGACGTTAAGGTAGTTCACTTATTCTATATATGCATTATGTCCTGTGTCTGTCCCTTTAGGCTGGAGAGAGAACTTACCCGCATTTTGGCACAAGCATCCTGCGTTGACTCTGTACCCCGTAGATCCTTGATAAGCATGGATCCGAGGTACTGCAATGGAACAGGAGAGATGTCGGTGCAAAGGTTCAATGAAAACCTCATCGTGTAGGAAGGAGAAAGGCGGGAACTTACATTGGCTTCGTAGGCGCAGGATTCAAAGATGAGTTTCTCGGGTTGATGATGCCAATTCTGGACCGGAGCGTACGGAGCTGCCAGACTAGGCGGCCGCAGGGTGAGACGGGGCTCTCGGTGCCGTTCTTCATACCAGTCCTGGAAAAAAAGAGGTATTATTATTATTATTATTATAATAAGGCACAGCCCCACTTTAATCACTGCACCACTGCTGAAATGAGGGATCCAGACCAGCCCAAACATACATGTGATCTGTGCCGTTCACTTCGATGTCTTTGGGCAACGTCATAGTCAGCATCCGGCACTTTCTTCTTCCCCGCCTCTCCCCCTGGCAGCAGGGGGTCCATCGAGCGTCCTGTGTAGGATTCCATCTGACTGAGGGGAGACGAGGTCTGGGATCCAGGCAGGTCTTGGCACTGGAGAGGCAGAGTTGGACACGGTTAGTTGTCCTGTGATCGTCAAAGTGTGCAGATGAGTGTAAACAGCGTTGGAGTGTGTGGTCCTCACCCTGATCTGAGACAAACGAGGAGGCTTGACTGGAGGCTCCTCATAGGGCCTCTCTGCTAAGGAGGCAATGATGCGTTTCCTGTGACCAAGTAGGGAGATCTTTAGCACCTGGAGGGCAGAGGAAATCGTCTGGTGAACGAGTGGAGCAGCGCTCGAGGAAGCATGAGTGCTGGAAAGTTGGAGGCAGACCAAGAAACATCCGTCACTGCTGCTTAACTTGTCATTACAACTTTCCCTGGAGTCCTCAAGTCTCTGACCATAAATGAGACCTTAAACGTGTCATTTTAGAATTACTCTCATGAAAGCATCTGCGTTTAACCACTTTGTTTTGTCTCCTTTACATAACCTTGCTGCATCAATAAGCTTACTGGTTTGTTTCCTGAATTTGAAACCTCGAACCACTTGAAGAATTGGAAACAGCTTCCCCAGTATTCAGCGCCAAAGCTCTGTGTATTCACCTTCAAAGTCTGAGCTTCCAGTCTCCTTCACCTGAAGCTGGAGTAAACTGTCAAACTTGTCCCTTATCCAGGATTTTCTTTAACACACAGCAAAACTAATTTCACCCTCTGATACTCCTCGTAGTCCCTGTACGTCACTGTGACTCACGTTGACAATCTCCAGCTCCCACAGGTTTTTGACACAGTCTAGAGAGCGGTAGCCGCTGGCCAGGAAGTTGTGTAAGTACTCGTGCAGGCCCAGATTCTCCAGCCAGGAGGACAGGGAGCTGCTGCCGTCACAGCCCAGCGCTTTCACCTGCAGGAGAAGACGTGATCATTCACTGGTGCTTTGAGGGCTTTGGGACAATGTCTGCGTCCAGACATTGTAGTCAGTAGTAGTAGTCAGATCTTTTATTTAAAAGTGCAACAGTGTGGAAGTCCTGCATTCATAATCCAACTTCAGCAAAAGTGCAGAAGTATTATCAACTAAATACTGCTAAGCACACATTCTGCAGAAAGGCAGCCCCACTGAGACAGTAAGTAACTGTAAGTAGAATTTTATAGTTGTAGCTAGCTGAGGTGGAGCTACTTTAGCATCTACTTTATATCCAGTTAGTTTAGTCCAGCAGTTTCCAGCCTTGGAGACGGGATAAAATCTAAGTATTAAGATAAATCTGAGTGGTCATGAGATGATTAATGGGAGACTCAAGTTTCTGTGGTGCAGTAGAGGATAATCTTAGTTCTTTAGGCCTCAAAGAACAGAGAAGAGATCTTTAAAACAAACAATCTTTAGTGTGGGGAAAAAAAACTTTTTTTTTGTTGGGACTGTTAACTAATAAACCTCTGAAACATCACACACGACTCCAGCTAGACAACTGTTCTTAAGTACAGCATTGGGATAAATGTACTTAGTTACTTTCCAGCAGTGCACCACTGTCTTGGCAATGAGGGGAGAACAGCACCTTGTAATGCAGCATCAGATGCAACGCAAGACACCCAATCAGGTCATACTAAGCTGAGATAAGTACTGAAGGAGTAATCAATAATTTGTCACCTTGGGTAACGAACGTGCTGCATGCAAGATCTTCTTTCTGTGGCTTGGATCTGTGATCCCAATCTCTCTCAGGTCCTGATCCTCCATCACATTGCTCCCCTATAGGATTAAAAAAAACAAACAAAAACAAAACACTGTTAAAAGATTTGCGCTTTAATTTCTAGAAGCATCGAGTGATGAATTTCATGCAAAAAATGTTGCAACATGATGTAAAAAAGTCATATAAATAAACATTATTATGTTTTGCTGCGCTCCAAGGTTACATCTAGTTTAGACAAATCCTGCAGGAGAGGAGCCGACGCCGCAAGTTAAGTATTGATCACAAGTAATGCCGCCATTGCAGAAAAAGGGTCAATTACTCTTGAGTGAAATCTTCAAACTCGTCCCTGGGAGCCAACCTACTGACTGTAGCAAAGGGGGCCACGTCGATAGCCCCTTGAATGAGATGTGAGTGCGTGGGGGAGGGGAGCCAACAGGGTTGTGTGTGTGAATGATGGTCAAACCCATCTTTGGTTACACGCAGTACCACCTTTGGGACTGTGTGGCAGGTAATGGATAATGGAGAAAGCAGCGATAAATCAATGTCAGAGCTGCAGAGTGGTCAGTGATATGAGATGGAGGGGCAGAATACTTCTGCATCAATAGCTGACTGTAACTGATGGCTGCAGGGGAAGAAAATCAAAACAGCCTGACGTGTCAAAGGAAAGCCTCCGTTTCATTAGCAGCGTCCTGTTAGCGGATCTAACTGTCTTAATAAATTATTACAAAGTATTGCTGCACAGGTGAGCAGGACGAGGCCAGCAGCAGCTCCGGGTCCATCTATTGACTGGAGAACAGTGAACCATAGATGCTCACGGTGTTGGGTCAGCAAGTACATCTCACACGTTCAAGTATCACGGTGCTGCTGCCTCAGGAACAAATAGTGACGGCTCAGGGCACATGTGGCTGACTCTTCAACGTGAACCTCAAGCTAATCGTACGGCGCTCACCTCCGCGACACACACACATAAAACACACGCAGCGGTGTGGCAGTGAAGCTGTCTGTAGGTCAAACCTGACAGCCTGTTTTTCATGCAGACGCTGTGGATGCAAACAAGGGGTGGAAAGGATGAGTGGGGGGAGGAGCGAGCCTGTCAGCGAGAGTAAAAACTGCAGAGTAATCTAAGTAATGCTGCTTGTAGAATCACAATGTTAATCACAATTTCGCTGAGTAAGTCACCGACACACAGTTTCACAAAGACGCAACAGTCAGAGTGCACGCGTGTGTAACGTGAGACGGAAAAAGAAAGAACAAAAGAAAGGCAGTGAGTGAGAGAGACAAAGAGACAAAGACAGAAAGAAAGAACAAGAAAAAAGGACAGAAAGACAGACAGATGGACACAGACAGACAGAGACAGAGAGAACAAAAGAAAGACAGTAACTAAGAGAGACAGACAGAGAGAAAGACAAAAAAGAGACAGAAAAGCGACACTAAGGTCAGAAAAAGGATAGAAAGACAAACAGATGACAGAAAGACAGACAGAAAGAAAGAAAAAAGATGGAGAGACCGTAAGTGAGAAAGCAAGACAGACAGAGAAGAAGACAAAAAGACAGACTGCAAGACAAAGAAAAAGAGAGATGGACAGAAAGACACAGATGGACAAGAATAAAGTTGGACAGACAAACAGAAACACTAAGACTAAGACACTAAGGACAGAAAGAAAGGACAGAAAGACAGACAGATGGACAGACAGAAAGTGTAAATGAGCGGCTGAACTCTCAGAGGTCACGTCGTTGGTAGCGATGGTGAAGCTCGGCGCTCGTTAGCGTCGCGTTGAGACGTCATGCCGTTACTCTCTGACTCACAATGAACTGACAGGTCAAAGGTCATTATCTCTGAGCAGCTCCACGCGTCTCCAGCTGAGGATGGGCAGTGCGTGCAGAGCCGGACGGATGATGGTGCTTTCACAGCGCGTGGATGACTGCACCACTGTCCCGCTGGAGACGGGCTGATGAGGGGACGTATAGCTCTGAACATACAGGCCTTTCTGCCGTTTCCTCGGTCGTTTCTGGACTCTTCCACCGTTCAGTGTGTTTCGGTGCAGCTGTTCTGTCTCTCATGTTTTGCTGCATACTTTACCTGAGGGCCTGAAAACTTTTCTGTTTTTTCTTGAACTTATTAGAACTTAAGGATGCAGTTTATCATCATATCCATCGCTTACATAAGCTCAGGAAACATCCAATCTAATCCATTTCCACTGCAGATATCCCGGCTTGTCAAAGGTTTGTTATGAGACAGAGCTATCGGGTCACGTAAGTCTGGTACGGACTGACATCAGTCTGTTCATTAAACAATTAACAAACAATCACCAACAATTAGAATAAGCGATTAACTCTTAAAGGCTTTTATCAAGCAAAAAATGCTAATATCTGCTAACTGCTAGCATTTTCATATTAAGATACACATGTTCACCATTATCTAGTTGTTTACTAGCATGCACATGAGAACTATATTGGCTCTTTATTAGTCATTATTAAGCATTTCTTAATGCCTTATTCAGCATTATCATATTTTCCATGTACATGGTCATTAACTAAGACTTTCCCTGAACCAAACCCAGCTGAATATAAGGACTTCAAGTGTGAACCCTTACAAGGTGAAAAATGCTTGAAGGGGATCATCTCGTCTTTGAAAGGTGGCTGAGTTGATGAAGCTCCATCTCCCGCAACATAAATATTCCATTCACCTCTGCCGAATCTCGATAAGCCATTTATCCCCACAAAAAGACTTGGAAAACAGTGCGGCCTGACAGACATGGTGGTGACAACTCTGTGGGGGGAAATCTGACTGATGTGGTTCCACTTTATCCTCACCGCGGCCTCAGCAGGTCTAAAAGTGAGGCTACACTGGTTAAGAGAAAGCTTACATCAGCACAACAAGGCTGAAAAGAATACATCTGGACTGGTGGAAGCTTGGAGGATTTGAGTCTGTTTGTGCAGCCCATCCGTCTCTGCTTCCTCCCGTCCTCTCATTAAAATGCTGCTCTTTTCTCGGCCTATCCGGGGCACAGCCACAGCGGTCCCTCTGGTTTAAAAGCACTCTGAATTCAGGCCAGGGGCCCAAGGCCACGGATCGCTCATCCCGGCCATCCAAGCGACGGCTCACCAACAGCACTGAAAATCATAGTTTGTTCGCCTAAACAGGCTGTCATAAGACCGCACGGGTCTGTGAAGAAGGGCTAAGAGGAAACCGCGACAGAGAGACGGGAAAAGGATGTTTCGAAATGAATCATTTATACCATCTAATTCCTCCTCAAATGTTTTTCAAACGGGTGAACGGACAATGCATCACCACCATTACGCCAAGAGAAAAATCAATGAATCCATTCCCAATCCTCCAGCTTCTAATGCATGGAGCCATTACTGAAGTTTCCAATTTGTCTGCAGGCTTTGTCTCTTTCCAAAGCAACCACTCTGCATTTTGTTAAAGGTGTGCGGTGCAGGAATTGTCAGTTACTGTCTGCAAACGCAACATCCGAACTCGGCCTCTTCTCTGCGACTCAAAGCCACCAGAATCGCTCTGCTTGTAGCTGCGCTGCAGGCTACGACACCAGAAAAGTTGGGATGCTGTTTTAAATGTAAATAAAAACATTCCACAACTTTCACAGTCTTTAGTTGCTCCAGTCCCAACTGGTTTGTAACTGGGACTGTACAGCTGTAGGAATGAGACATCTGTTGTACTGGAAAAGCCAGTACTTGACCGAGCTAACCTCCTATTAGCTATTTGTTCAAGAAAAAATAAGCTCCACATCTCCATCTCCGCCCTCTCCTTCAGTGCTCGCCAGCAGATGAAAGTCAACGCTACATTTTGGAACGAGCCTCTTCCTGTTGGCATTTCGCTTCACTGCATTTGCATTTTTTCGCCACTGTGCCTGCTGTTTTCATAGCTTCCTCTTGGATGCGTGCTGCTTACGGTCCTGACCTCACCTCTTCGCTGTTATTGGCTGGGGGCTGCACACCAACTGCTGACAGGTTGAAGACAATAAGAAAGCAGAGGCAGAGGGCAGGGACTGATGTCCTCTCACACCTTCGCATAACTTTTTAGATTAAAACTGAGTCCTTTCTTAACAACTTTTTGCTTCTTGTCGGCACCACCACTGAGCCAAAGCTTGAAGTGAATTTGTTCCTCTCCAGCTGGCTCCGTGGATGCTAGCTTCAGACAAAGTGACGCCCCTGCAGAAGCGCATCGGTGCCTTGAATACCAACTAACTCGGGGCTCTGCTGGCTGACCCTGTCACAGCTGACGATACAGCCACCAGCGGCTCTGGAGTAGAAGGCGAGAGAAAGGGAGCGGCTTCATTTCGACAAGCGTTACTTGTCAGTACCGGCGAGGGCTGGAGAGCTGTGTGGCCGCCGCGCAGAGCGAGTTTCATCGGGACATTTGCTCCATGAGTCGATAAAAAGCGTCTAATTGGTTTCAGAGGAGGCTTGTCTCTGCTTCGGTGCTTGAACACAATACAATCAGCACTGTTATTGATCCACTTCTAAAGCGAGCCTGCAGGGTAGGCAGAGATCACAGCAGTCTGACTGGCAGAGTAAACACTGTTTAATTAGTGATCCCATTGCTACAGTTGACATGCTGTTTCTCATCCATTGTTTTTCAATGCATTTCATTCCCACAGGAAGATTAAAAGAAGCCTTCAGATCATTTTGGAGAGGCTGGTACAGCGAGCTGCTCAGCGGATGCTAAATTTTTCCATTTGATGATGAAAAAGATGTGACTATTTCTGCCTGCACACAAATTTCACTTGACTGTAACAGCTCGACTACACAGAGGATACCATGGCAGGATTATATTCTTAATTAGGTTTTAGGCAGCCTTGATTCTCCAGCAATGATATCTTTAACATTTAAGGGTGAGAGTGAGGTTGTGGGTCATTTAGAGGTAATAATGAGGATTTGTTCCAAACAAATTTATCAGTTACAATCTGTATGGAGCCCATTAGACATTAGGAAATAAAGAATTAAAGGAATATATAAAGTAAAACTGTAGAAATGAACGAATAAATCATAAAACTATTATTAAAACCATCAGAAATCAATTATAATGAAATATTGTGTTATCATTCTTATTCTCAGAACGACCGTTTTGTTGATGAAATAAAGATACAAAACTTTTCTGTTATTGGTTTGTTTATGTATTTTACACAACTTATTCATGCTTCACCTGCATATGCCTCAGTGTTGATAGGCTATTACACATGATGTGTAACCAATCAGATGGTGCTGTGGGCGGGACCATTGCGTGAGACTACCGAGCGGTGACTTCAGGCAGAGAGACGCGGCTGTATCACAGCTCAGAATACAGACATAAAAGCACATTTTTATGCATGCAAGTTGATGAAACTGGTGGATTATATTCATGGAAAAAAAGTTTATTTAACTAAGAAAAAAAAACTTCATTCAAGTTGAGGATTTTGTTTGAGGATTAGTTTTTTAGAGGGACAACATCATAAAATATGCCAGGAGAAATTCAAAGCTTCTACTGAAAACCTGATTAGAAGCTTTGAACGTAAAAAAAAAAAAAAAAATGACATTGGTACAGCCCTAATTTTGGTGCTCCATAAGTCTGTGCCTGGAGGCCGGTGCTACTAATAAAATTAGATAAAATATCTGCCAACAATGAAACAGCCTGTTCCTGTTCCATCCACTCTAATGCACAAGAACACATTAAACACAATTAGAAAAGTTTAGCAAAGACGAGGTGACTCAGAGGGTAATTTCTCATTTCCAACCGAGACCGAACTGGGATTCTTAAGAGAGGTCAACATTTACTGAGCAGAGGACGCGCTGTCTGAAAGGTTCTTTCTAAATCCTCCAGCGATTTCAGGGAGCCAGGTAAGCCGTGTTTAAAGATAGAAAAATTGCCAGCTCTCCGCTTTGAAAAAAAGAGGAGCTGAGGAAAGAGAGTGTGAAAGACTGGAAAAGACAGTAGGAAGATTAAACCTAGAGAGTAACTTCAGAGGCTTCAACAGAGAATTAAACATGGGTGTTGATGACACCGATGACAGCGAGAGAGGCAGATAAACGCTCCACTCTCAGGTTCTGCAAAGTAGATTAAAGATTACTCATGCAAGCATCGTTTTACACTGGAATTAGTCACACACAGCTGACTCCTACACCTATAGGACACGTCCATGCCGTACAAGAGCATGAAAATTCACATTTATTTTGGTATTCGTCGGTGTGATGGTTCTAGCTTTGTGATGCTGCTCACCACAGTAAACCTCTGTTATATTATACGTGTGTATATATGAGAAAATGAGGGAAAAAGGGTCGATTTTTCTGCTCTCTGGAGACCATGGAGTCTTAATTTACATGCCTTGAATAACAAACCATCAGCACTGATCCTTGTTTGGCAAGACGTAAACATGGACTGCAGTGTTTTCACCTGTGAGGCTTTCAGCTAAACTAACTTCATCACTGTATGAATCACGTTCGTTTGCATGAAGTTTAGCTGCATTTGTCAACCGCCCCACTGAATGTACTCCACACTGTGGTCTATTCGGCCGCTGTCGTGATGTCAGACCTTAACTTTGAATTAAACATTTCTCAGCCTGCCCGTCTGTGGAAACGAGGGATTTAAAGATTGATTTCAACATTTGATCTTTGATCTTTTCAGGTAGACGGGAAACATCTGTCGGATCAGGAAAGTGCTTTTGAAGATAAAACCTGCTGTCGGATAACAGGTAATTTTTCAGGTGAAGGTAGCAGTATGTGACCAAACGAGCAGAGCGCTCAGGTTACAAATGTGGCTGTGTTTCACACTGTTAGCACACACAAGTTTGCAAAGCAACACATGAGCACAGATTTGTAAGGAGGTCAAACATGTCTGCCAGGAGCACTGGTCATAATAAAAGGAGAAATATAACTCTCCAGTGCACGGGGAATTGAATTTAGCACATCCTGTCTCATTAACTTATGCATGTCTGTATGCATGTATGCACGAAGGGTCAAAGTTCGTGTTCAGTGCTGAGTTGAATACTTATATTGTACAGGATTTCTACCTTTAGGTAGTACAAAGGTGATTTATGTCTTTTATAGACAACGAAGGAAGTTGTTCAAGTTAATTCCAGGCATTTCTGCATGTGAAGACACACCTGAATGTTGAGTAAATCCACGTTTTCTCAGCAAACATGTGATCAGTGAATTGTAATCATGTGTTAGGATGGGATGGAAGCGAGCAAACACGTGGCTCCTCGCGCGTTCAAGAGAAGGTGTATGATAGGTCTGATGGAAAGAGTTATTATCTTGACACATAAGACGGCCGTCTCATTTCCAGCATGCCCACTGGCTCAGCCTACCAGCTGGGTTCCTCATTCTCTCCTCCATCAGTCCTCATTACTGACAAAAGCAGCAGAGCCAACTCATAGTGGCGCCTCACACTGTGGGCTCTATAAACTTGTCAGCTTGGCAACAGCATCCCATTGCTCACTGAGATGCTCCTTCATTCTGGCCGGGCATCAGCTGCTCCTCAGGCAGCCGGCCCGCTGAATGTAAGTGAGAGGCCACGGCGGCGGCCTCCTGAGCTGGAGACAGACTGTCTGAGAGCCTGAGAGTGCAACATAAACCTGATTCAACACGCAACCGGGCATGATGACATCAACGGCGCTTTAATCAGAACACTCGACAGCCCAGGTCAAGCTGCACGGCGTCTGCTTGAATGGTGAATCTAGCAAACATCAATGAACGCTCTGCTCAAGTGAATGTCAGGTGAGCAGGTGAGAAAAGGTTCTGTCATTGAACCACGTTGACAATATTGTGTATTTTATAAAGCATGTGATTTAATGTTTGATACTGAATTATGACCTGAATCCAGCCAGAATAAATGCTTCCCATAATAAATTCTTGTAGCTGCTGAAAAACAAGTAAGACTCATGATAAAGAGAGGGGGGGTCATTACAGGATTTCAGCTAATTGAACTTCAGACGAAGCTAATGGGATCATCTCACTGCTAATGGAGGCTGGCATCAACTGGATTAATGCACAAAGACACAAAGTTAAGCAGGAGTACGCAGTGAAAGACATGAGAAGGAAAGATCCTAAAAGTGAGGAAAGACGAGTCAGTCAGGAACATTTAGGTCAATTAAGGTTAATTTGGACAGCTAGAAAAGAAGCGAGGAACTCACCATGTAGTGCAGGTCGTCGAAGCCGTTCAGGAGTAGTTTGCTCTCGTACTGCGGCAGCCCCACGTGCTCCAGCCAGTCTCCCACGGGCTGGTCCAGCAGCCGGCCTGCAGCACCTGCTGACAGGGGAAAGCGCTTCAGGAGGGAGAAACCTTTCAGGCGGTAGCAGCGGCACTCTGAGGATGAGACGTGGCATTGCCACATCATTCTCGGCCAGCAGAGCCGAGCGCACCAGCAACAGGACGGCGGGGGAGACAGTGTCCTCTGTGGACGGGGCGTCAGCTCCCGCAGGGCAGCGGGGGCTGAACCGCAGTCACCCAAGATGATTCGGGTACCCCTGACCTCAGGGGCGAAGGTGATGATAGAAGAGATTCGAGCTGGTGGATGACCAGCTAACATCCACACAAGTCCCAGCTGTGACAGTCAGCCAGGAAGATGCCAAAAGCACATTTATAATCAACACGATGCTCACTTCACTGCAGCAAGTAATAAATAAACTGTTCACATCCAACTTAGACAAAAGACAAAATGTCCTAAATGAGGAGGCACCATTTTCTGTCCAAAAATAAAAGCCTGCAGCTGACGTATTTAAGCTCCTGTTTTGTAATGAAGACAGACTCAGAGGGGTCAGTGAGGGGAGCAGTGGTTCATAACTGTGGGGTTTGGTAATGTGCTTCAGCCACGTGGAAACTTCTTTGGAAACTTGCTGTCAAGAAGCAGGAGGCAGTTAATTACTAAACAGACTCATCTCTGATTCACAGACCCAACATAACCCACCACGCAGAGCCCAGACAGGAATCTACCACGAGAACATGGAAAGTGGCAGGACAGACAGAAACCTGCGAGACGACGGTTATGAACTGAGACTGATAGGAGAAAAAAGCTGCACTGACGGCTGTCGGCAGCCTGAACCCAGAGGAGCCTAACCTGCACAGGGACAGACGTCTGCCTCTCCTCCTGCGACCATGCCGTCAAGTTTGAGCTCACTTTCAAAGCAAAAAACACATTTTCTACGGTGGGAATCAGGTATTACACACTGGAGTCAACTTCAGCTCGTAATCTGATAACTGCATCTCGACCACAGGGAAAAGTTGACAAGCTCACAGGAAGGAGTCACACATCTGCTAGACTTTTACCTCCTGCAGGACGCATGAAGAAAGCTGACAACTTACAATAACAAACATAAGCAGAAATCATTGTGTAAAATACACATTTTAAAGCTTCCTTTCCCTCGTCAGCGCTCTCATCGTCTACCGATCCTGCTTTAGAGGAGATTCCCATGTCATAAATCCCATTTTGGTCGCTCCAGAGGCTTGGAAATGTGTCAAAGAAAAAACAAAAATCCTGATCAAGGATCCAATCAGCTCCTTCTCAGAGCACTTCAGTAATAGCTGGCCCCCAGGATGAACTCCTCTGCAGACCCGAGAGCGCTGACACGGTCAGTGAGGTGCTTCCAGCTGCAGCCACCTCTACAAAACCCCCACTGTAGTCCACTGTAGGCTGAGGAGCGGACCACCCTAATCCTACTGATGCCGAGGTGGCGTCCTTCTATTGTCCTGGCTGTTCACAATTCTGCTGCCTGCAATTCCTCTCTCTCTCTTACTCACTCTCTCTCTCGCTCGCTCTCTCTCCCCTCGTTGCATGGGCTTCTCCACTCCTCCCTCCCCTCCCGCTCTCTCTCTCTCTCTGAAGCACTGCAGGTGGCTGCTCTTTGTCAGCTACAGACCTCCCACCCCTCATTACTTGCATTTGCTCTGCAGTTTCTGCAGCTTCTGTGTTTTAGTCTTTTCTTTTCTCACAGTTTCCTTCGCCCTCCTCCACCGCGCTCCCTTCACTCTGATGTAGAAGTCGATCACTGGAGAGGAGAAAAGTAGAAGAGACTGCAGGCGCAGGGCCAATCAGCTGGAGACATCACTGCTCCCCAGTCAACACTGAGAGGAGGAATCAGACTGAATTGGGGGTGGGGGGGGGGTGGGAGGAGTGATGCGGCTTCTCACATCTCCAGCGAGTCCCTTGATGGCCTCCTGACAGCAGCTTCATTGAGACAGAGCTGCGGGCACGACGGCTATAAGATTGAGGCTGGCGTGCACAGAGGAGTGGATTCAGACTTAGAGCATGTTCAGCCCGGCCTCGCCAGTGACGGGGCGCTAACTACTTTACTGCAGTGGTCTCGGCTTTCCTCAAGTCTACAAAGCAAACTGAGCTCATCCCCTGACATGCGTGCTGGTTAATATTTAAACAGCTCACTCCAGTGCAGGGCATAACAAACACGAGGGGTAGAATAAGAAGACGGACAACTTTGTGCACACGCGTGCTGCGGTGGATCCGCTGCATTGCTCAAATGTAGTAAAGCGAGGCTTCGGCAAAGTGTAAACTGAAGGTGAATGTTGAATAATGTGAAAGCTGAAGGGAAGGAGTCGATTCCTTGGGTTCGCTGCTACAGTCCCAGGGCACCATCCATCAACCCCCGACGACAGGCTTTTGAAAAGCCTGAAGAATAACAGGAGAGCAGGTACACAATCCTCAACACAAAGACGTTACATTACCGAGTGAGGAGCTAGGGTGAATAACGCAGGTTTAGGGACCCGCACTTGGCCCCTTCAGCTTAAAAACAAGCTGGTTTGTGTCACACATGAGAGCAACCACTGCTTTGAAATAAGGACAAGCACGATGAATCCAGTGGGTACCCTTTCTATTTTCTAAGGCTATTCAAAAGCATTGTCTTGCCTTTTCTCTGCAGCTGCTAATGTCGCTTCCTCTCCTCATCTGCTCTATTAAAACAGGCCAACTGTCTACCCGCATTATACCTTTGTACCTAATTCTCTGTTGTTAACTGAATCGCATTTGTTTTCAGGTGCCTCCTTCATTGACCGTGTCTCCCAAGCACCGGTTTGATTTCCCTTGATGGCACCAATACAGATCAAATAACGTGAAGGATGATTACAAGGTAAATCCGAGCAGGTATGGTGTGCAGCACAAAGCTTGAGGTGCGGGTCCACAGAAACTTCCTGTGACAGCAAACCCATGTGCATCATAGACGTGATCAAAGGTTTTTGAGGAAATGCAGGCAAAGGAATACATTGTAAATCTGCCAAGTGAAATCTCTACCTACAGCCAAATGTATAATTTAGGGTTTTTACATTCAAACCTCGAGGGCTTGCAGTAAGATTCACAGGAGATAAATAAAGCAACAGTGGTGAAATTTATTTCAGAGGTGAGTGAAACCAGATAAAAATCAGCACTAAGAGCAAAAGAAAAATGACCAACTTCACTCTTCTTCCCCTCAAACTTTCAGCTTTCATCGATAATTCATGTCTGAATTTGAAATAACACACTCATGCTTCGAGGTGTTGAAGCCAAACTCAACAGCGTGAAAAGGCGTCGCTCGATGGTACTCTACCTGGCGTGGCGTATTGCTGATCTCTGGAGAAATCGATGCCGGCGCCGATCAGCGTCATGATCTTCTCGATCTGAGGGCAGGAGCAGAAGACAGAGATAAGAACCTGAAGCAGCCGCCGTAGCTCGGCCTCCACCTCTCACCAGCAGACGTACAGAGCAAATGGCCCCCTGCCTCAAACAGCAAAGCACCAAACGTTACAGTCACCCTGCAAAGCAAACGACGGCATTAAGGGTACCTTTAGTGAGAGAACAGTCGGTCAAAGTGGCTTTAAGACATAAATAAAAACTTTGAAGGGCATCTTAGAAGCAGCTGCACCATGGTTGATTGCCTTTATATCTCATTTATGGCCACAGCATTACAGTCATTTCTGTTGGCTCTTGGCTGCAGGTAGCTGGGTCTCATTTACTGCCTGCAGCCTAAACAATGCTGATTTACACAGACATCCCCGCCTTTCAATCTGAAGTGAATAATCACAGAGAAAAAGTTCTGTCGGGGCATTCAAGCAAAGAGAAAAAGCTGCGGAAACAATGTAAGCTGGTGCATTTACATTTACCCGGTGATTGATCCGATAACAATGACCTATTGTTTCAAGGCACCTGAGGCTCTTACTACGAAGCAGAGGGAGGTAAATACACAGCGAGCCTGAGAGGAAAGAGCAATAAATACAACCAAAAACAAGCCCACATCCCAATGATTTCGTGCAGTATCTTCATGCATCTCTGCAGAGTGCATGTGAGCATAAAGAGCTTGCTGTCTCCAAGCACAGTCAGCATATCTACATGTCATACATGTGGACATACACAATCAGAACACTGTAATTTCCTTCAAATGCATCCATGAGGGCACTGAGGCAGCAGACGGCTACTGAGCTGCCCCTTTCAACCAATCCAGAGTATGCATGGACATCAGGAGCGCCGAAAATGAGAAGGTAGAGGCTGACAGTGCTGCTGTCACACCTGTCAGGTACTGTCACTCCAGCTCGAGTTATCTTTATTGTGCCTTCTTGGAAATATTTTATCTGAAAGCGAATGTTCCACCACTGGCTACAGAGTCCTGGCTGCTGCTCTAAAAGCCTCCAGACAGGTTATACAATATGTCCCCATTAGTATAATTATTTAAAGGCAATAAAGTGCTATCAGGAGACCAAAGGCTACATTTGTTAGGTTCTCATCATCAGTCTGTACGTGGATGTTCAGCAGTGAAAATGGTACGTAATTGGGATAGAACTTTGAAATATGATGCATCTATTTAAATGTGCTGCTGTCAGGCTGGATTGTTAATAGTAAATTAAAGTTTCTAGACTTGCTTCGAGGAAGAAATGAATAATCACTGAGATTATATCATTCCAAAAGCATTCATGAAGCCTGAAAGGATCCCATTTACTTCTACAAAGACCGCCACAGGAAAGGACAGAGCCAAACCCCCCGAAAAAGGACCAGGAGATGTTTAGATGAAGGTGGACGTCTTACGCTGTCAAAGGAATTAGATCTTCGGTGTTTTGTGGTGGAAGAAGTCGTCGGTTTCTGCTAAGAGAAAATTGAGGGTTTTGTTTGGTTGTCCTTCTGTGCTCCCTACCTGCACTGTGCCAGCCGAGGACTTTAATCATCCTGTTTCACACACAGGTCCTCGACACAGTGGGTACAGAAAACATTAAACTGAACGGAAGTGAAACATCTCGAATGCAAAGCTGCACATGACTCGTGCGTCAGCAGTGTGTGAAGAGGATGAAGAATCCATCAGAGGAGCCTGAAGATGACACTCTGCGCTGCAGCGTGCAACTTAATACATCACTCTCTTACACACACACTTAGTTTCATGTTCCACATTAGTCCTCAGCACCTCGGAGGAAAAACACCTATTTTCTAGTGAGGAAAGGAGGAGAGTGGAGGTGTGAGGCGAAGGAAGGACAGCGGAGGGAAAACATTATTTCAGTTATCCATCTGCCTGATGTTACTTCTCCATACTGCTGATTAAAATACTGCATATTGACCAGATGGCATATTAGTCACACAAGCTGGACAAATAACCTCCATCAATCAGCACCACATGTTCACTACATCAGTCATTAAACATGGATGTTGATTGACAGCATCTCTCCTACCTGAGCAAAGACCCCCATGAGTCAGCAAAAATAGGTGGCTGCTGTTTGTACGAGTGTCTCTTGCATGCGTCAAGGGAATGGTCGACAAAGATAAGTATCAGCATTTCCTATTGCAGGTGCAGATGATCACATAAAGTTAGCACCTGAGATGTTGTTGTATCATGTTTTTCCACAGTCAGACTTGTTTATCGTACTAATGACACCGTACTTTAAAACCAGGCAGCTGGAGGATAAACAGCTGGACGAGGCTGGGCTCCAACATTTGAGGAAAAATGAGTGATGCTCTTAATTTGGGAGTGCAGGAGGTTACCAGCTTTGACTTCCTTTCAACCTTCCCAACAAATTAAAGGAACAATTCCACATTTTGGGAAATGTCCCCTTCCACAGTCTTGCATTCCTCTTGAGAGTTAGATGAGGAGATGGATAGCACTCTAACACGTGCAGGACATACAGTAGCCAGTTAGCTTAGCTTAGCACACAGACTGGAGAAAGGGGAAAACACCTCGCCAGTCTTTATGCAACACTAAACTCGGCCGTCTGCAGGTTCATATCTGTTAGACAGACACGAGAGTGGTATCGATCTTCTCTGTGAATTCCCAGCAAGACAGTCAATAAGAAAATTTACCAAAAGGTCATGTTATTCCTTTAAACCTAAAAACACTGTTTGTTTGTTTTTTGGCTACCTGACAACATTGATATGTTATGACCTTTTAAGTTGACTTGGAGAAGTTGCTAGCAAACAGTTGCTTATTTACACGTCTAGCAGTCACGTAGCAACATCATAATTCTTTTGGAGTCATGTTTCTGGCCACCTGATGAACTTAAGTTTCATATTCATTTCCTTTAAGCTCTGATTTTGTTCTCCTCCAACTCGTGAAAGAAATGTTTGCCCCTGACAAACGCTTCACTGTGTTCGCCAGCTAGTCGCTAACTGTCTGTCTGCCTTGTGCAATGTCTTTATGGAGCTTTTTCACTAGATCTGCCTCATGACAGTCAACTAAGTTTTCACTGGTTGGTTTGGGAGTGCGTCTTGTCATCTGGACCAGGACAAATGACAAAACCGAGGAGATTAACAGCAGCTCCGACCAGGACGACGAAGAGCGGGCGGGTTCAGGCGGGGACAGGAGAGGAGACAGTGTGGAGGGAGTTTATTTGTAAGAATACATCACTCATCGTGTTGATGAGCCCACAAGTGTGTTGTGGGTCACTGATATTTCTCCAGCAGAGCCTCACTGGCTGCTGCAGGTGTGTTCAGCTAGACATCTTTTCTCTGTCCTGAATATATTACAGAGTCTGGACGTGTCATGTTTATGTTGTTCCAGTAATAGCCTAAATTATGAGGCCTCAGCAGGACGTAGCCAATTGGAAAGCTGCTGATGAACAGTGCTATTAATCAGGGCAGCAATATGTAAAGTCACACACACAGATCCACACACACGCTCCAACACAGAGCCGCTGTAGCTCCTGTGATAATGAGGACGGGGTAGTGCTCTCGCCTCATAAAGAGGCCGAGGTCTGTACTGAAGGGAGGATAATGCTCCCATCAGTGGCATCACTCTTCAATAATGAGCAGAATGGGGACAATAAGGAGCTGTGATCTCGCTCAGACATGCCATCCAACTGTCAAGTTATTTCTTCAGCTCGCAGGACACAAAACATGCCCATGCACGTTTGAACGCTGGAGCAGCAGGTGTAATACTGTCTCCCACCATAGCAGCATCTGCAACAAAATCAGGGTAACTTTCTGAATGCATCGAACTGCCGTGAATTCGAAGAAATCAATCAGAATGACTGGCTGCATTTTAAACACACAGCAGGTGAGGACAGCGTACCCAGCTTTTCGCTTAAACACAACAAGTATGAGAACGGATGCTAGAACAAAAGCACACACGGCTGCATGCAGTCTCGGTGCCTCGGCTTCACTTGTCCAGTCTGGTAAAAAAGGAAATACTAGGTGGTCCAATGAGATTTAAAAGCAGCTGCCGTGAAAAGCAGGTGTGATACAGCGTTGGAGCTGGGTAAATATATCCTTATCAGGGGACACGGCCCAGTGATTTCCTCAAGGTAAAACACATCCACCACAAGAAAAAGCCTCTGGATTTCATGGCCGAGCACTAAGAAGCTCTGTGCCGTGAGAATTAATGGAGGAGAGAGAGAGCGAGAGGGAGAGGAATGTGTTTTTGTGCAGCAAGATCAGATCAATACAAGAGACCTGAAATGGAGAGGCGTCCATTGTGAGAGGGACTCGCTATGAGCGAGGAGACACAATGAGGAGGGGTCAGAAGTCAGCGGCGAGGTGGAGGGTCAACAGCTGAAGAGCTAGCAGTGAGGAGAGATGGTCAGGGTGCGATTAAAGAGCCATGAACCCATTTATCATGCTTCTCACAGCAGGGCCGCTGCTCCAGGATGACCGAGCAGAATAACTCGACTGCTATTTTTCAGTGATCTGAAAACATAAAGTGTTCTTTCTTTATCGGCCTTGAGAATCTTGAACAATATGCAACTGAAGCTGGGGGGGGCTAAAGGATGCCTGGCAGAGCTCGTTCAGGGTGAAAACAAAAGGCTGCTGCAGAGAGAGTGTGCCCAGACCACCAGCCTCAAATTGGCGAGCTGGCACCAAAACAAGGGTTGGATGAAAACTGTGGACTAGTGAATGGCATCAAGGGGAACACAAGCACACCACCGTCTAAAGCAGGTGCCAACACCTCAATGCCACTGTGGGACAAAGCACTGTCAGCACTCCCATCAACATCCTCCTGAAATAGCCCAATGTCACGCTTGTGTTTGTAGGAACAATGTCCTTTCACACAACTTCAAAACTTTGCAAACTCGTCCCCAAAGGATGCAGAAATATATAAATATGCACACACCTTCCAATGAGTTAAACTAGTTGAAATCCTTTGTAGGGCTCGAAACACAAAGGGCATCCCTCCTCTCCAGTGACAAGACCAGAGGAACATTAAGTAGTGGCTGCATGTCTCAGCCCCCTGTGGCTCCCCTGTGTTCTCCGCCTGGTGGGGATTAGAGAATAGATTTCCCCTGCTGGTTGCACCGGGCCGCGACACACACCCACAGTTCGGTTTGATCTCAGCAGGTGAAAAACATGAAACTTCTCCCTGACAAACAGCGAGGCCACTTGTCTCCTCACAGAAAATAAAAGCAGTGCCAAATCCGCCGTGAGTACAAGAACATGGCAATATAAGAGGGCCACAAAGAACAAAGACATGCTGCATGACGTGCCCGTAGAGTTTAAAATGCCACAGAGGATTAACTTTTTACACACTCAGAAGTAGAAGGACAACGTTGAGGGAGAGGCTCAAGCTTTTCTCCATCCCACTGTGAAGTACATAGCAAATAAAGCAACGAGCTTACCAATCGAACAGGCTTTACAGGAAATATAATATCCAAAGAAATGCTAGAAAGCCTCAGATATTTTCCCGTTCAATTCATTCATGGCAGGTAGACAAGATTAATGAACCTCCGGTAGGAGCTGCTGCCTGTAAGGGAATCAATACTCACAAAAGCTGGTTTCATAGCAGCTACTGGATCTGTGGAGTGCGAATCGAAAATGAAGTTAAAAGTGAAATGGGGCTGAGGATGGCGGCCCTCTCCTTCTGTCTACAGCTCTCTGTCTCGCTCTCTCTCCTCCCATCTGTGGAGCTCAGCTTGCTGGCCCACACAATGTGCCCCCTGGATTGTCATCTTCAGTCTGATCCCAAGGACCAAGACCAACCCGCATTAGCATGCGCTTTACACACCAGCACACACCCCGCACGTAGAGCACAAAACACACACGCACACACACACACTCGGAGCTCCTTAAATGGAGAGATGCATAGGCCAAGACCTCATGCAAGTCAAATCTCCTTGTCTTGAAACCAGAGGCAGTGTATCCATGGGTGTGTGCAGCTCATGTGATGAAAGGGGTGGGTGGGTGAAGGAGCAAGACAGATACAGAAAGGAAAGGGACGAGGGTGTGAGAACGGGAAGATTTAGCAAACCAGATTTAAAGAAGAAAAAGATGTTTTTTTTAAGGGGTGTGTGTGAATGCGCTGGGGGGTGGGTTTGGTAATGTCCTGGGACCCCTCGTCCAAATGCTGTCACACAGCTCAGTAGAGTATTCCAGAGCAGCCAGTCGTGACCGGCAAGATGGCTGCATCTCACAGAGAGCAAGAGCCAAGCGAACACTGTGGAAGGAGCAACGTGGGCCGAGGAGAGCGAGCAGAAGAGGGTGTCTTCAATTTTCAGGACACTCCCAACATCGTTAAGGAAAAGTGCAGGCTGGGTTACGCCCAATCAAACTTTAACGACTCCCCCCCGCACACTCCCTCTCATTCGCTATGCACTTTACATCGGCAGTGGGAACATTTCCATTTCAAGCAAACGCAGGCTTACTCCCTGAAAGGAAGAGGAGACGAAAGATGTGCGGCTCTTCCCTTTGCTTTCAGCACACAACTCCCAGGCATCTGAATCACTATTCAAGTGAGAAGAAATGGGCTTCCGAGTTCATTAACATTAACCGCGGCTCCTAAATTGGACAAAAGAAATTGCCTTTCAAAAGTAATATCTCCTTCAAGGATTCTAACAGGCTGCCAGCCGAGGCTTCTAATAAACATCCCATTACTTTCAGCTGAATCAAAAATACTTAATCACGTTTTGGAAATAGTGTCAAAAACGCTAAATCATGCGATGGCTGCCGCTGCAACCTGCCAGCTGCAGTGCCTTTTGTATATTGCGGTTTTCGCATTAGGGATTCACTCGCGCTGCCGTGCGTGAATGTGAGATCTGCTGGTCTGCTCGGCCTGACAGGGAGCATGATGAGGAACCTGCACATACATGAGCTCCATCACACGCAGGAGTCGTGATTTGCAGCCTCCTCTGGGGGAGAATCACAATTTATTCTGTGCTGACAGACAGGGCGAAATCACACCTCTTCAAGGTCGAAGGCACTGTTTGTAATATCCCAAAACAATTTCATTTGTGGCCGACAGACTGGGAGAGTAAATAAAACGAGCTCCCTTGGGGTGAATGAATAATTAAGGATGAATTGTGATGCTCTTTGCCAGAAGCCTACTTTGGGATTTCAGAACTTAAATCCGGCCAGTTCGCTCGGTAACAGACACGCTAGTGTGGTGCACATACAGTAAATGAGGCCATCGCCTGAGGTGTATCTCCTTTTCACTGATAAGATCTCCTCTTCCGTTCGGGGCCAATAACACAGCCTGCTCTCCTGCCACATGGGAGGGCATGCTTGTGCAAGAGGACAGCGATACCTTCTGTCTTGCCTCCTCCTCCACAGTCTCTTCCTTATACAGCCTGATCAATTCTCAAGCTCGGTCTATTCAGTTCATCTGTGCAGACGCCCCCAGGAGAAGACAACAGAAGAGCTGCAGGATTATTACTGCCTGCTGAGGGCATCGGGGAAGAGCGGCAAGCTCCAATAACCGAATAATGTCATGCCCGCCTTAATCCTGTCACGCTCTCAGAGGCCACATCCCTCAGATACAGTCTGAGGAGGTGAGGTGTTCGTTAAACTGGATAATTAGACTGCGCAGCGCCCTGCCTGCGACCAGAAAGTCTGAAAGGGGAATTACAAGATTCAAGCACACCAAATGTTCCCCTTTACTGACCTTATCACCCACACTGCTCTGCAGAGGGATGGCAACGCAGCAACTTTCCTCTGCCTCTGTTGTATCGTTAGAAGTGAATGACTTTGGATTTTTGACTTTTGAAATGAGTAATGAATAATAAACAATGTTAAAATAAGACCACACTTTGAGTATTGGTACATTTGGATTCAGGATTAATCAAACAGGCCAATCAGCTTATTGTAAATAAATCAGCTGGTGTTCAACCAGGTCTGAGGTCATTTAGAGACGGTGTCATCATTCCATAGTTTGTCCACCAGAGAGCACTGACATGTTGTAAAGCTGTAAAACTATCAGCTCAGCGTGTGTCTTGGCCACAAGCATTTGTTTGTATGACAACAATTTCTACCATAACAATCACTATCAGACAGCTTAGCAGATTATTTTACTGGTTGGGCAACTTGCTGACAAAATCATCATTCACAAAATTTAACTGACAGATCTGCAATTGACAGTATGTATGTCATGCCTGTAGATAGTACTTAGTTGCAGCCCTGAGGACTATGCAGAAAAACATAATGCAGGGTACTCTAAACAGGACAATACTACTACAGCCTGACTGATATTGATATAATGGCATATTGGTTAATGTTAATTTTCTTCACAAAACCCCTAATTTGACTAAAGATTGTTGATCAAGTCCCTTAAATTTGAGAAATATACTGGACAAAACGTCATTATATTGATATATACATCAATTTACCTGCCATGAGCCAATATTGGCTGATATATCTCATTACAACAGTGTCCAGGAATCACGGAATAATTGCTATTTGCTAAAAATTCAAGCTCGAATGAGCACACAAGTCACACTCTGGCATCGCTTTGCATTGCTCACTACAGCTGTACTACTGATGACGCACTGAAGGTCAGTCTTTGTTTTTGATTTGTAGTAACTTTAGTAAAATACTACCTTCAATATGCAATGAGTGTTCCCTTGGCACGCTTTGACGAAACTATAAACTAAAGTTATGTTTGCTAACGTCTGGCAGCGCTGAAGCAGATCAAGGCGAAAACCTCCACTGTGGCGCTCACGGCTATAAAACCCCAAAGACAAGGTTACACAGACTGTACACAAGAAAGACGGAGCCACGCTGCCAAGGTGCTGCGCTTTGCCTTCAGGCCACACAAGTGTTTTGAACTTTGCTGAGCTCCTGTTAGAGGCCTTGCGTACTGGTCCCTGCCCAACTGAGGGCAGGGACCAGGGACCACAACAAACATCAGGCCAATTTGCTGTCATGCACAAACGCCCCTCAAAGACGTTCTCCTCCACTACAGCTTAGCATGGCGGCTATAAAGCTCCATCAGCGAGCGCAGAGCTGCGGCAACATCAACACAACAGCTGGCGCCGTTTACGGCTGCACGTCACTGACATAAATAATACAGTCACACTTTGACAGTAGAGACAAGCAAATGAGCAAATTAGAGAAAAGATCTAACAACAACGGCTGGTGAGGAGGTCGTAAACATTACACGGTGATGCAAAATGCTGCAACAGTAATACATGATTCAGGTTTCGGTGTGCAGAACTGCTCAGATTCTGCAAAAAAACTGTCTTAAAGGCTAGAAAATCAAATCCCACAGTGTAATAATTATCAGTGGTGAGTCAACAATGGATCAAACCTACGCACAGATGTTTTGCATTTCATTCACTTTCCCCACACACAGTCACAGCATCCCCCAACCAACCAACCAACCGGCCTCCTAATACTGGAGAGGTTAGCGAGGTGATCAAATAAGCGGACGACTTCTACCACCGGCACACAAACCACGGCCAAGATATCGACTTCAAAAGCCATCAGCTCAGCTCACCGGGGCTGTTCAGATAGGGTCATGTAAAAGGAACACCAGGCAGCAATATGATCTCCTCGCTGAGGAGGGGAAGCATTAGCGGTGCTATCTGAGCCCGTGCTTTGCTCCATCTGGCATCATAAACGCAACGTGTAAATCGCCTCTCGTGGACTCACGGCAGTGGAGTAAAAGTTGTGAGATGCATGTTCTCAACGGCAGAAACGGAGCAGAATACTAACAAAGCCAGGGAGCGGAGCTGAGACGCTAGTGGATAGCTTATGCTAACACTTGATTGAGAAGCTTGGAGGATATCATTAATCCTACTAACAATAAGAGGATTGTTGTGGGAGAAGAGCATAAAGAGGAAATCATGTTAATTGCTCAGACTTATGCTCTGATCTCACAGGATGAATATTTATATAGTGTTAAAGAAATATATTCGGACCTAACAATGCGACGCACGCAGCATAGTTTAAGAAGAAGAAGAAGGGGGATTTCTGTGAAAACTTCTCGTTCAGTGGTGTGTTTCGTGATGCCTTCACATAAACTCAGGTTGGTTTCTGAAGCCTCTGCAAGAGACGGAGACAACAGCTGAAGTGAGACAGATCTGCAGCGTGTACGTTCTCCCCGAATCTCAATTTCCAAATCTCCGTCTCTTGTCTTACTCTCCCGGCTCCTCGGCTGTTTTATCCCCATCCTCTTGTCTCCTCTAATCTCTCCTCTCCGTGGCTCCACTCGGCTCTTTATCTACGTCCCAGACAAAGCATTAAAGTGCTGAATGGAGGGGTATATTTAGCTATGAATATCCGCCGTGATAACGAACACAAGACAGGATTGAGGAAATAAAAATACACCCATTTAAGGCCAAGGAAAATTTTCAATTTTTTGGGGGGAGAACATAAGACGCAAACTGAAAACTCTGAATAATGAACTGTACTAATCTAAATACTTGGACCGTGCACACGTGCAAACACGTTTTCCGTCACTGTCACTGTGTTTGCTGAAGAGCTGCAGGTAGAGCTCAAACTGCACGGCGCCAACAGGTGAGCTGACTGCAGTCAACAGAGCTGTTTACAGTAGATACTGAGGTTTCCATTCAATCAATTTTCTAGCTGAGGACAAATGTCTTTTGGCTGCAGGACAAGCTCACTTAAGCCTAACAAAGAAGACACAAGGGGAATCCCAGACAATACGCTCAAACAACTCGCACGTATTTGGACTGATGCTTGAAATCGACTGTTGAAATAACAGATTTAATATCTGTGTCCATGATATTGGTGCATTATTGTAGCGAGGCTTCATAAAATGCACGTGTTCCACATATCGCTGGCTTGCTCCCTGTGGCTCTTCATGACACATTTTTAGAAAAAAATCCTCTCACTAAATTCAGTTTCAATATATTCTTTCATATGTTTCAGAATTGTATCTTCGGTTTTCCAGTTTTTCAGAAAAGTTTTATCAAACTCTTCTTCCGTGTGCTGATGAAACATCTTGCTGTTAAATCATTGAAAAACTGCTGCATTTGAACACCTTTAAGAAACGTTCACATTAGTCAATAATGAGCTGTGGTCTTCAGAGCCCGACCGATACTTTCACTTCACCTGGAATTTAATGATTAGAAATTACCTCGAACATCATTTTTCTGCATTACGTTTGGTAAAAACAAAAAAGTTTTCATATCAGTGCATGTTGGGCAACATACACGCAGACACCAATATATCTGAGATAATATCGGCCGGGCTCTAATAGTCTGCAGAGGCTAAAGCAGCTAACAGTGACACGAGCAGCGCTTCATGTCCTGATAGGATGAGACCAAACACTTACCTCGTCCCATTCCGAGGTGAAAGAGGGAGATTTCTCCAGCCTCTTCTTGCCAGTGCTACAGTTAGAAACAGACTCGCTACGGTTTCCCAGTCCTCCTTCCTCCTCACTAGGAGGCGACACGAGCAAGTCGGAGTCAGACTTGGAGAGGCTGCGTGCCAGCTTCAGGTCCCCGGGAGGGCGCATCCGAACGGCAGCCCCGGCCCCGGCCCCTGAGTCCCTGGGCTCCTTGTTCACAGTTGCGTAAATTGCTTTTGGATCACAGTCTGTCAGGATGGCGGCCATGCTGGGACGGCTAGGTGGCGCTGCAGCAGCTGCTGCTTCCTGCTTCGCTTTAGCGGGTTTTTTGGGTTCTGGCTGGCCCTGGCTGGATGGCTGAACACCTGGAAGCCTGAAGGGCTCCTCGCGGCAGTCGAAGACGGGAGAGGACCCGTGCAGGAGGCCGGTGAACTGCTCCGGCACACCTGCTCCTTGATCCTGGCCGAGCTGGGAGTTATCTACAGAAAGAGAGAAAGAACGGGCAAAGTCAGTGAAGAAAGAGTCGCATGTGAGGGCTGGAGAGTGGACCTCTAACTGAGGGGCAGATCCTGAGAGCAGGGCTAATAAGAAACCGCCCACACGAGCCCAGAAACAGATCTGTAATTGTTTCCTACCAGGAGTGACGGAGAGAAAAAGAGAAGGCGTATGTTGGCTGGAGAAATAACAGAATTCCAAACCCAGCTTGCAGCCGTCTCACGACTATCTGCCGGAGCCTGACTGGCTGCGTTTTCTAACAGGCAGCTGAAGCTCGTCATCTTCGTCACTGGCTTCGACTCACAGGCCCACTTGTCTGTTTGGGCCGTTTTCCCCCAAATTGACACAACACTAAGAGTTGCCCCAAGCAACCGAATAACAGTACACATTACTACCACCGCCAACCACCGGACGGAAAAAACCCGCCAGAACACACAACAGAAAACTAACAAGACTCTGAAATATCAAGAGGAGTGAAACTTACATCGTCTGCCTTCTCCAACGAAAACAACTCCTTAATGAGACAGACTGGCAAAAGCAATTGAAAGCAATTAGATTTTCCTCCTCCCTCTCCCTCAGGAATTAGCGCCACCTAAGCCTCTTTTCAGCAATCAAATCAGCCGCGAGAGGACGACGTGCGGTCCTGCAGTCGTCCTCCTCTGCTCTGTCGTGATGCGTGCTGTTGTCTGCCGTGTGACCAGCAGCCCTCTGTGTTTTCTGGTTTCTAATTCTAGACCCTAATGGTGGCTCAGGAATGGAAATTTGAATCACCCCATCCTCCAGCAGCCAGACTCCTGATAATTAGCCCGGTGACACATGGTGAAGGAGTGTGTGTGTGTGTGTGTGTGTGTGTGTGTGTGTGTGTGTTTGTGTGGACTGTCTCTGCCAGGGTGACAGGGTCAGGGTGTTTGGTGACAGGGAATCTGGGGCAGTGACACCGCAGGAAAAGTAGTGACCTGTTGCAACACTTTGTTTGTCCTTCACAGAAGAGTTTCAGCTGATGTTCGGCCGCCGCCGCCGCTCTGCTATCGCTCAAGCTGCTGTTAAAAGCCTGAAAACATGAAAAGAGCTGGCGGGGAAGGAGTCGTATCTGCGGAACACGAGGGAGGGAAGCAACGGTTTGATACGCAGACTCACTCCGGGTTGACCACACTGCCCCATTACCGTTTCAGGGGCCATTTGAATGTCCCAAACAACGCCCTGAACTCCCTTTTCACACATTTCCAAACACTTGATCATGTAGGAAAAGTGTGTGTGGGTGTTTGTGTGTGTAATGAGGGGTGAGTGAGTGTACTGTGCACATATGTCAGGAGCACAGCCAAACACCCACCCTTCTCCTTGGCAGCCAGGGAGTGTGAACGCCCAATGAGCACATCGGTGTGGTTCCAACAATCTCGCGCGGCGTTAACCCTTTCAGAGGCCGCTTCTTTCGTGGAAAATGTGCAAAGACACGGTCAGATGTTATTGCAGCTCGTGCAGACGGGTGAGGTCATCGCAGAGGTGTGCATGTGTATTTCATTTGGCAACGACAGTTACGAATGATGTCATGTTTTGCTATGCAGACGCTGCAGTGCCGCCGCTGGCTGTCACTCCTCCGTCCACACAGACCAAAGTCAGTTCGCGCTCTGCCTGAGGAAACTCTGCTCTGGTTTTAATGGAGATTCAAAGACGTTTCTAACTCTGGGTCATGTACTGCACAACATGTTCACAAAGTGGTGAACCTCGCTCTGAATGACTAAACCTTTCTAGGATGTCCCTTTCATACCCAATCATGATACTATCACCTGTTACCAATCAACCTGTTTACCAGTGGAATCTTCCAAACAGGCGTTTTTGGAGCATTCCACAACTTTCCCAGTCTTTAGTTGCTCGAGTTGCTTCCAACAAATTCAGAATAAGCAGATATTTACAAAAATCAATGAAGTTGAGGAGGTAAAATATTAAATATATTGTGTCTGTGCTGTTTTCAGTTGCATATATGTGAGAAAGGATTAGCAAGTTATCATATTCTGAATTGGGGTTGTACATAACATCACGTAAAATGATGTAAAAAAGGCACCAAATACATGAGAGAAACTAATAATTACAACCACGCAAACAAGCAAACAAACAGTACTTAAACTGATACGTCTGGTTAAAGCAACGCTTGTGTAAACATGTTGGTTGTTTTGTTGCCAAATAGGTGCTTTCCATCTTTAGCTCTGCAGTTCATAACAGCAATAACAGCTTCACATTTCTGAAGCTTTGGATGAACCACGGCAGGCTTTTTAACGTGAGGGAGAGCTGAAAGTGCAGGAAGCTGCACAAAAACTAAATGAGTAGCAAGTATTAAATAAGGATTGACTTTGAAGTATCGAACTTCTTCACTGTCTCTGTTTCTAACTGTGTACAATGGAAACCCCGCGTTTATTATTATCTGCAGATAATCATAGGATGTTACTGCGCGTCAGAAGTATCCCTCGGAGGCCCAATAAAACGGATGCCACAGAGGTGGAAATCTATTGGGGAACACTATATTCCTGCTGAGGACAGCGATGCGTTTGTGGCAGATGATAAACACCCTGGTATCGCTGACCGTGCATTAATATCCTCCACCTGCCGCAGAGTGCTGAGGTCTGGTCCCTGACACAAGAACGCAGGACCTCGGACCTCAAACGCAGTGAAAACCACATCCACATGAGCAGAAATAAACATTTAGGCCCAGCCGGGATTTCTGTAAAACACAAAACTGGGAAGCGTAACTTGCTGATGTGCAAACAGAAACGGAAAAGGGAAGAAAAATTGCAAAGTGGTATTCACATATAAACCAAACACGTGGCTGCTGTGGCTTTAAAAAGGGAGAGGAGAGTATAACAGAGTCTGTAAGGATAATATGCAAGGAAAACAATATCTTTTAACAATAACTGTCACACAATATTTAAACTCAGTGGGGTTAAACATCTCCACTGGTTTTATCAAGATGTCAGACATATTTCATTATAAACTGAGAATACAGTTTATGGCTTTATAGCTCCTGGCTGTAAAACAACGCGTCCACTGGTCCAAATTTAACAATCCACATAAAGGATAAGAATAAATCAAGAAACCAAATGCTGAAAATTGGTCTTCTTAGTTTGAACTGTCATCATCAGACTTATTATACCAATGTTGCTGCAGAACATCTATAAATTATTTTGGGACAAAATAACTTCAAACTCTTTCCCACAACCACAAAGAGAGAATTAAACAAGAGCCCCAAAACTAAGAAAAAACAGCTGCTTCCTGCTGTAAACAGCACCATCAAATCAGCTCGCCTCCCATGTTTCTGTCTGCAGTTCCTTTTGCAAACATGCTCCAAAAATAATTATTCAATAAAGACGTGTAACGGCAAAAACCCGGAGGCCATGCTCCTTACCTCTGCTCCATTCTTGACTGGATGACGTGGCAAATCCAGCCTTAAGCGGGATGAGAATCTGAGACAGGAGCGTCACAATCTGATCAAGAATTCTGTTTCATATTGGAAATGAAACGAGCCTGGCGCACTTGCCAGGGCATGTCAATCAGCCTGCTCCCGCCGAGCCAAATCCGCTCTGCTGCTCGAGAATGCCAGTCATGCATTCCCTGGCAGTGCTAATCCAAGCAAACCCATCTCACCCTGCAAACTCAAGTGCATTTCTACCATTTCATTGACATGCTTGGCTTGTCTTTTCCCGAGTCTGATGTGTCCAGTCCATCTTTTCTTACCCTCACAGGATTGCCAGCAGCAGTTGTTGTTCCTTATTAGGTTACTAAGATCTGTGGACAGTGGCCAAACTCACCTCCTGTTGCCCGTGGGCCCACCCGTCCAGGCGGGTGCAGGGTGTCCTTCGCCTTGCTTGGGGCTCTGAGGTCGTTTGGGGCAGTGGGTTTACGCTGAAGTGGGACAGAGAAGGAAAGAGTTTACTCACACCTGCCAATCGAAACCTACCTCCCAAACACTTCCTTTGGTTCCAGACAATCATATTAGCATCTGCCATTGACCAATTAATAAGCCGGCTAATTATTCAGCTAGCTTAACGTGAAGCAGAGATGCTATCCGACTGAGCCATGCAGGCGGCATTGGTGGCGGGTTCGCCTGCATCAGCCACGATGTGGCTGGGCTCATGAGGCTGTAGATTAGAGCACAGAGGACACCACGCTGCTCGTTTATTATGATTAGGCAGCTGAGGAGCACAGCTAATCCAATAGGAGCTTGAAATAAAGGATGTGAGCAGATATTGTGGGCAGCAGGTGGGGTTCAATGTGGGTGGCAACAATAACAAAGGCTGCTAAGAGGATGATAAATAGCAAAGGCTCGTAAAATAAGACATGAAAGGACGATGACTAAAGCGGGCAGGTTCACGGGGCCAGTTTAGGACGGCGTCTGCCTTCCGCTGACATATGACTCAATCCGAGGCTGTGACGAGACCTCCATCTTCATTATATAACCCCGCTGTGGTCGTATGGTCATGCTCCAGATATGTATTTCAAATTGCAGCAGGGACAGTGCTCTCTGACTGTCAAAACTCCATCCATAGGTTTTTTGTGCATCTTGCACGTGCAGAGATTTCATGAAAGGATACGGCAACTGGAAGGCATTAAAAAGCCAAAGTATGAAAGATGTATAATATCTGAGGAGGATGAAAGGAGGAGCGTTATATTTACCTGAGGTAGGACGCTATTGGAAGACTGTGTAGTGGTGTTCTCATCTAAGAAGACAGAAAACAGAGGAGTCAGGACACAGACGGTGAAAGATCCATTCAGAGTTCAATGACTCTACATATCTTCAGCCTTACACAAAATGGATTCGCCAGTTCAGACTGTCAGGAGAGACACGCTGAGAGAAAAAGAAAGCCAAGTACAATAAAAGCATGCATTATGCATGGCCACATATCGGGCTACAAGTCAGACAGACTTTAGATTAATCTGCCTGCCATTTAAACAGCGCTGGGTGTGCAGACATGATAAAGCAGTTTGAAAACAGATTGAAAACGATTCGTTTAACATTTCTGTCCAACTCCAGAGTGGAAGCAAAAAAACAAAACAAAAAGAAAACCAAACGCCATCATTTGACCATACAGGGGAGGCATGATGACATCAGCGATTAAACTGCAACCCTTCAGCTCAGGGAGGTTTTCTAATGGTGCGAGTGAAGCTGACTAAGATGGAAAGCCTGAGGGGATGGTTTTAAAACATCTACATCAACAGCTAGGGATCCAAATGCCCTCCTAATTTAATCCCATTTAATCCAATTACATGCAGTGCCATTCATCAGCCACAACTAAAGGAGGGGTTTGCTCATGGAGAGGCAGAAGTGGTTGGGCTGACCATGTGCGTGTAGGCTCTCTCGCTGGTTAGGACAGGAATGTATTCAGACTGCTCGGACAGCATCAGTGGGGTTTTAAGGAGTACTTTGGAAAATGAGCTCCAGCTCTTCACCAACTCTGCTATAATCCTGCCAGGACTGACGGGCGCGCAGTGGTGAAGTCAGCGTAGTTTACCCCGGAACATCTCTTAAAAACCTTCGAATGTAAACAAAGAAATACTTTTTCACTGAGCCGCCTCCTCCCTCTGGGTTATACTTAAAGCACACACTTGCCTTTATTGGATTGGGACTCCTGGCTGGGCGGTGGGACTTTGGTCTGTGCAGTCAGCAATAACTCATATGTGTGATCCTCCTCTTCCGCCAGCTCGCCTCTCTCATCAATACTGCTATTAGTATACAGAGCCTGCAGAGATAGAAACAAAGAGAGCAGAAGCAAGGAGAATGAAGGGAGGGAAGGTGAAGAAAAGAAAGTGTAACGCACAGGCGACTTGGGATGCATTCACTGAAGCTGGTACAATGAAAGACTGGAGAATGCTCTGGCATAAAGAAACTTCCTTCATGTCTCAGCTGAGGCCAGACGGGTTCTCTGATTTTGTCTTCACTCCCTTTTCCACTTCACTTCTCCTCTTTTGACGCCCCCGCTGCCTGAATCCCACGCCGCGCTCAGATGCATATTTATTAAGAAGTCGTTTGATTTGAGCGGCGGCCGTGATGAGAACAGCGGTGACGGGGTCGCGGCTAGAAAGCACTCGCTTTCTCAGTGGAAGATAATCATTTTCCAACAGTCCCTGTGACTAACTGCTATGACCATCCTGCCATGAGCCTCGCATGAACTGCGCTGAGACGAGTTCATATGAGAACCTGCGGCGCTTTGCCATCTTAGCTCGTCACCTCTGAGCTTACCTCTTCTTCGTGACCAGGCCCAGGATGTGATGAGTGGACCAGGCGATCTTTCTGTAAATCATGAGGGAGATAAAACGCAATAAATATACAGTCGCCAATCTGTCATTATTTTATTGCGAGATCAAGCTAAGGAAATGCATTGCACATCCACTCTGCACCACAAGAGGTGTAACTCTGGAGGTGTTTGAGGCCCAGTCCTGATAGAGGACCACTATCACCCTCTAGTGGGAGTTCTGTGTTTCATCCCCTACAACCCTCTGTGACGAGCTGCCTTCATGTGTGTTTGTCCGTGTGTGCAGGTGGGTTTCAGTTTAACCACTGCTGACCTTGCCGGCGTCACTGTCCGGCCGTCCAGAGTCCCTGTCGGAGGACTTGCCGCTGGTGAGGCTGTCCAGAGAGTGGCAAGAGGTGGCTTCGAACAGAGCCTCGTACGGGCTCTCCTCCTCGGGCCCCGGGGCCAGCCCGGAGATCAACTCACTCACCTTCTCCAGATCACCTGTAACGCAGATGAACATCAGGTGCACAGACGGACAACCACAGATAGATAACCACCCATTCTTCCTGCTCTGTGCTTCCTGTTTGAACTGTAACAGTTCAAACAGCCAACTCTTCTAACATCTGGCAGCTCTTACCCTTTTTCCGTGGGCTGGGACTCTCCTGAGGCGGAGGGACTGGTGGAGGGGGAAGCTCAATGTCAGGGGGTTTTCCAGTCATGTGACCTGCAACAGGCAAACGGGAGATTGTATCAGAGCTGGTGAAATCAAGAGGATACTTCCCACCTCAGTTCTCTGTTTTCACGTTTGGTCGTCACCTAGGATGAGAGCGGCGATCTCTCTGCTCTTCTGGGAGGGCATGTCCTTGACGGTGTCCAGCGCCGTCAGGCCCTTCTGGTCGACGATGTTCACGTCGATACCTGACGAATGTTAGAAAACAGTCAAGTGTGATTTTTGCTAATCGCGGGAGTGATGAAAATGTTGTTCGCATGGCACGAAAGTCTGACCTGCACTGAGAAGTTTCTGCACCACGTCCGTCTTCCCAAACAGGGCTGCTTCGTGGAGGGCGCTGCCTTTCTCCGTCTGAGCAGAAAATGAAACCAGACGCATAAAGAGCCAGAGGCATGGAGAGAGAGCGGCCATGTGTGACACGAACTACTATGAAAATTAAAGCACATGCTTCCTTCTACTATAACCAGATGAATCAGACTGAGTTAAACCTGCAGCAGTCCAGTTCTAGCACCCACATTTCAATAAGATAAACACAGTGTACGGCCACTGCCGGATTTATGCCCACCACCCGGTCCACTTCTCCACTGACAATTATGTGGTTGAGGAATCAAAGCATTTTCCAGCTCAGGGGGCCATACTAATGGAAACCTGCAGGACGCAAGGCCTGAAGGACACTGGATAGACTCCACATCCTCGATTCAGTGGAAAGGAGGACAGAGTGAAGGGGAAAGCATCTCCAGACAGATGGATGGCACAGTTTGGTACAGAGTCACCGCCACAGGGCCCACCAGGGGGAGCAAGGCCGGCTCTGCTTTGATACCACAGCAGCTCCTTTGCAAACACAGCTTAAGAGTTTTACATTTAATCTCATAGCTTTAGTAGGAAGTAGCGAGAGGAAGTGCTGCAAGAACAGATTAAGTTGCCCAACATGATTTGGGCCTTGACAGCATGTTAAGAAAGCCTTGCAAACTGAAGCTTTTAAGTTCAGACACACACACACACATACACACCCACACACAGAGACCATAAACACACCTCGTAGTTGATGTCCATGCCGGCGTCCAGCAGCACCTCCACCACAGACAGGTGTCCATTCCGGGAGGCCAGGTGCAGCGGCGTGTGCTTCTTGGTGTTGCAGCTGAGCAGGTTGGGGTGGGCACTGAGCAGCAGTTTCACGACCTCCAGGCGGCCGTACAGCGCGGCCAGGTCCAGCGGGGTCTCGAACTTGTTGTTCCTCATGGTGGGGTCCGTCAGCTCCTCCAGCAGCAGCCGCACCACCCGGGAGTGGCCGTACTGGGCAGCGCAGTGCAGCGGCGTCTCGTTGTCATTGTTCTGTTGAGGGTGGATGAGCGGGTGAGAGACAGCACAGGGAGACGGGAACAAAGAGGACACAACAAATTGACAAGTAGATGTAATAAAGAAGATGAGCAGAGAAGGGCTGAGTCATGTTTGTTAATGAGCAGGAACAGGTGACTCAGTGGAGTCATCGTGAGGTTAAACCAATCAGTGCACAGAGCCCGCACCATTAGCAGATAAAAAGGTCATGAAAAAGCACCAACCACGATGAAGCACATAGTGAGGGCCTGGGGGGGAATATCTGGCAGAGAGGGGAGGGGGCATGCCTGGTTGGCAGAACAACATGGACTAATGAGGACAGGTGTTGGGGATGGCACTGAGTGCCAGGGGCAGCAGGGTGCTAGCAGAGGGGCAGAGGCTCTGAGACAGGTGGGGAATTAGCGAGAGAGACGTGGGCCAGTTGGACAAGAGATCAGAACGTCACGGACGTTGTACAGGGACAATGAGTGAGACCTGGTCCTGCAGAGACAAAACTATTGTTTCTGTTCACACATCAGAAGCAACAAAGAAGGAAGGGGAAGAGACGAGTGCTGCATTCGCACAAGCTCTGCACTCTGACGGCAGTGTTTCTATGGAAGCTGAGGCAGAAGAAGCTAAACGAGAGGCAAAAACACTGTTTTCACACTTCAGCTGCAACTACAGTGTTCTGCATTGTCTGTTAATGTGAGTTATTTTCTCCATTAACTGTTCTACAAAATATGAAAATATTGAAAAAAGTAATTTCCCAGAGTCCAAGGGGTCATCTTCAAATATCTTGTTTTGTCTGACAAACACTTCAAAACCAAAAGATATTTGCTTCAAACAAAGAAAAGCAGCGAATCGTCACATTGGAGGAGCTGGAAGCAGAGAATGTTTCACAATTCAGCAATTAATCGATGATTCAAAGACAGCTGCTGATTGATTTCCTGTCAAGCATCGAATCGTTACATCAACTAATTGTTCAAACACCCACACAAGTACAACATGTTTGCCAATCTAACACTAATGTCGTGGCTGATTGCCTGAAAGTCATTTCCACTCAATACTTCTCAGACTCACTGGAATTGAGAGAAAACTGAGGAGGGGGCTCTGTAAAGATCAGAATAAAAATCCTATCAGCAGCCATTAATGGATGAGAACGGACGTCCTTCACCTTAAAAATGTTCCCATTGAGGTCGTTCAGTCTGTGCAAAAGTGAAAATGATCTCATCTTCGCAGCCTATCATTTGGCCACGTGTTTTCAACAATCCTCGCCGTAGAACAACAAGCTGGCAGACGAGCAGACAAACAGCAATTAAAATCAGTAATTACAATGTTAACTCAGTAAGTGGTGGTTATTGGATCTAACGACTCGCATGCAGCAGCGAGATCGATGTCTAATAGACCGGAGAACCTCCAGCACTGCTGACGGCCTCTATCGTGAACGGCCAGCAGGGGGCAAACCGTGCAATCCAGAGCTGAGAGGATGGCGTGGGAATCCTCTCTTGACCAATTCAAACAACTGACACACAATGACAACATGGATCGTCATAATGAGGCTGTGCTGTACAGTAGTCCTGATAAAGGACTGAAACTCCTCCGTGTGCCTGCACGTTTTATGCATCCTACACACCCTAATTTAACTTTATATTAGTAATCAGTGGGTTTTATGTTCAATCTTATGTTACACATTCTCTGTATTCTATTTCATTATGTCATTCTATTCTTATTTTTATGCATCTTTATCTTATTTTATCTATTATTATGAGGTGACTTTCATTTTCAGTCTTACTTTCTGTTCATTTTCTATTGCTGCTTTTTGTTCATTCTGTCTTTTTTTTTATGTAAAGCACTTGATGAATGTCACTTCTCTGTTGTAAAGCACTTTGAGCTGCATTTCTTGCATGAAAGGTGCAAAATTATTATTAGCAGTGGCGGAAAAGAGCACTGCAATCACTGCTCTCAATCTCCGAAGGTGTGACAGAACTGCAAGCATGTGATTGTTCACAATGTGCAAAAGAGCGTGTATAAGCCTCCGCTAAGTGCTTCGGCTCTGTTCACAGATTGTGCAGAGATGGGTGTGGCAGATAGCGCCAGCTATTGTGGAACCACATGCTCTGAGAGGCAGTTGTTCCAGACACACAGAGCCACCTACAAAGGGCTGACAGCTGGCGTGAGAAGCCCCCACATGGACATGCACGGTGCCCGTTTGGGTGGCTCCCAAAGGAGCTTGCCAACTGTGCCACTGAAGACAGGATGTCGTGCAGAGAGGCAACAGGGCAGTTTTAGACAGGTGTCAGTCGCCCTTTGAGTGACGCTCGCTCTCCCAAAGACCTGGCGCCAGATGGGATCAGCAGGTATCTCCTTCATTGTGTGAGCCAGAGAGTGGGATTGGGACAAACAGAGGGAGTGAGTATGGTACCATACAGGCAAAACAGGTCACAGCTTGAAAGGGAGAGAGAGAGAGAGAGAGAGAGAGAGAGGAGGTGGAGCTTAGAGAAACAAAACGACACCTGCCTATCAAAAGAGGGAGCACAGGGGCAGGCTGGGAAAAAAAACACACCCTTGTCTTAACTGAACAAAACACGTGAAAAAAAGGGTTGAAAACAGCTTTTCACCGCGCCCTCGGTTTTCACTGCCTGGGTGGTTTCATCAGTGGGATTCGTGCACTTGTTTCCCCCTTGAACAATATTCTCAAAGTTGCGCGTACTCGCCGAGGAACGGCCGAGACCGCGTGCGGAAAGAGCACGCCGCCTTGCATCTGTGACGCGCCATCGAGCATTTGACACAGCTTTTTAGGGAGATTTACTCCGAGTATTTAGATGACTTCAGCGGGCAAACATACGTGCTGTGATTACATCAGCATGATTCACTCGCTCAAACATGCAGGTCTGCTGCTTCAGTGGTAATCCGAGCAAATCTAGCATACGGTGATTTACACAAAGCATGCAAATCAACAGGGTTTAACAGCAGGACACTTTGGTAAACGTGTGTGTTCCTACCACCTGAAGCCTTCTCCTGCAGCGAGGAGTCCTCGTGGACTGATACCTCGAACCTGCCTGTGATCATGTTAAGACTGGGTGTCTCCCCCGACGCTGCGGCGGTCAGCGTTCTGCAGCTCTGTGTCAGCCGGCATCTGATCGCATTAAACATGGCTGAGCAGCCGCTTGACTCACTGATAGGAAACAAGCAGCTATGAGACATCGAGCCCTGCTGCCTTTGATGCGAGCTATGCTCCACGTATTATTCACATGGGGGTCTTCCACCCCCCCACTCCCAAAAGCACCTCCATTGCTAGTGTTTTCACTATGGTTTGGCTTTTGTAGTTTTTAAATATATGCTCTTTTGTGCAACATAATGTGCTCAAGTAGTGGGTATAAAAGTCAATCCCACTGAGGACGGACCAGGAGCATCTGTAGATTATTGTGGACTTTTACTCTTTATCTGTGATTTATGTGGAGAACACAGAGAATTTAGTGCAGTTTTCATGTGGGTGCATATGATCCAGCGTGTTTTTAGTCAAAAATGTGCTATTTTCAAATAGCTGCACAATACAAACGTTGTTTTATCTGCATCATACGTGCGATCCTTGTATGTTTTGAATGCCACGTCACCGCTGATAACCATGCAAAAATCTTCTGTGCATTGCTAACAACTGCCGGAGATCAGAAATATTTCTGCACACTGAAACTGAAAAATCCTGCTTCTGGATGCAGAAGACACATTCGACAAACAGCAACTCAAAAAACGAGCTGATCACCAGCTTCCAGGCACAAGAGCTGCGTGGTTTATTATCCACATACAAGACTATGAGCCAAAAACATTCTGTGATTAAGGTGATTAAAAAAGAGTAAACACGGCACAAGGGGAACTGAAAATGGGTAGCCTCGTTTGAAACTAATTTTAGCAGACCGATCGCCCTGCAGCCAAATAAAATCCCCATTTCAAAACATTCTTCTGCGCGACGCTTTTATGTTCTCATGCAAGAAGGACTCCGTGACTTTCAGCAGGAAACCTCGCTCTACGCAAGAACAGGATCGGCCTTATCTCCGCTGCGCTGCCACAGCCCACACGAGCAGTCAAACAATCATGTACTAACAAGACGGAGCTCTGAGGGCTATAACACAAAATGGCACCAGCGACTCGCAGCCACAGATTAGAATTCATACGGCGCAGCCAAGACTTCCTGGACAGTACATGCTTTTATGAAAATCCTGTCTTTACTGTGCTGCAGACGGCAGAAAACCTCATCCTGATTTAGACCTCAGTGCATGTTAAACAAGAGGAGATTAAGATCTCCACTGGGGTCTGCTGCTGATTGATAAACCCTGCCCTAACCAGGAACATCTGGACGCTTCACTCCGTCGTGTTTTCGTGCTGGAGAATATTCTGGTGGGTGACGGAGAGGAAGGATGATGGTATGATTCTCACAACCCGGGGCCGGGAGACGGTAACGCGCTTTGACGAGCAACCTCGGTCACGTGACCTTCTGGCTGGCGGCGCAGCGAGGCAGCGGTTACGTCACCCTGGCCCCTGGTAGTGGTAGTAGTAGGGGTGGGTGGTGGTGGTGGTGGAGGGGTGGGCTGAGCAGCTGTTGCAGCTAGTGTGCCAAAGGGCTGCCCATGCTCGCTGCACGCCTGCCCCCACTGTCACAATCTGAAACCCAGCTAGTTTTTGCACATTCATACAAATCATGGACTTCACACACACACACACACACACACACGCACACGCACACACAAAGAGGGTGTCTACCAGTTTTAGTTTGTCAGAGGGTTTTATTATTCGTCAGTCTTTAACATTCTTAGCACCTTCAAAAGATTCCAAAATGATTTACGATCGCAGTTGTGAGCAGATGTAAGGACATTTTATATGTTTATTAATGTACAGCATTTGTCAATAATCATAAGTTATTACAACTGTGTTTTCCTTCTTGTTATTACCTGCTTCTATTCTCACCTCTGATAATCGGTGACCTTTAGAATTATTGTTGTTGGCAAATTACAGCTACATTATAGTGTGTTAGAAACATGTATTAAATGTCTATGTACTGCCTCTACATGCTAAATAGGGGATTTAAAGTACAGCGTGACCAGTTTTATGTCACGTTGTGTATTTTTTAGTGCTGAGTGCAGTCAATTAATGGATTCATAACCTGAAAACAATATAATATAACAACAACTTTAATAATAACTTCATTGTTTGTTATTTTCAAGCAAAAATGCTCAATATTTTGACATTATTTTAAATGGAGTATCTTTGAGTTTTGCAGCGTTCGTCGGACAAAACCGGCAAACTGAAGGACATCACCTTGTGAAACTGTGGAAGTTGTCAGAGTTTTTTTTAAAAAGGAGAAACTAATCGACTAAATGCAGCCCTGGTATTTTTCTCCATTTGTCAATAGCCCTGTAAATACTCATCTGATTCCCCGAAGTGTTCTTTCCCTTAAATGCACAGCGACGATAATATAAAGGCTGACTCCAGTATTGGATTTTTATTTGGACACTGTGCAGTCCTGTAAGGAGATGAATGTCTGACTGGCTTCCTGCCATAGATTGTAAGTCTCTGCTCACTTTACTTTTTCTGCCTTTTACAGGAAAGATAAGTTTTCTCCTTCATATTCCACTTGATTAAATGGGACACACTTTCCAAACACAGCTAAGCTAAAAGCCTTAAAGATCTTAGATACCTATGTCTCGGATCTGAAACTCTCCTCCTCCAGGAACAAATGGCTCCAAGTGCCGTGGAGGACACACCCTGAAATTTGCAAATGCGAATGCATGACAAAGGAGGAATCCTGATCCGTGCGTTAAATAACAACACGCCCCCTCGGGGGGCTCGTCAAATGTGCTTCAACCACTTCTTGGCACGACGGAGACAAGACCGCGTCCTGGAGGATGAGGAGGGGAGCAGAAGGTAGAGGGAGGGGGGCGTGATGTGTCGCTGAGGGAAGAGCTGGACGCTGATGTGACAGACAGAGGGGATAAACGAGCGCGCTGGCAGACTGCGTGCGCTGCGCCTCGAGGACGGAGGGGAAACTCTGCTCCACTGATAATGAGGTGACCAAGTCTGAGGAAATTACTTCTGCGGCTGCCATCAGAAACTTTCCCGCCGTCCGCCCTCTGAGGCGCTGCACAGGAAGCCTGACAGAAAGCCACGTGACGCTCTCCCAGGCTGAAGATGTGCACGTATCCATTCAAAGTCAAAATATTTTGCCTTTACTTTCGTTAAATGGCACTTATTTGACATCTCTTCAGCATCACTTTTGTTCCGTTTGAATATGTCCAGGCTAACGTACAGTGCCTGATGTCGGCAGAGCAACCAGACATCTGAGCCTGGGTCAGAGGAGCTCATCTCAACATATATTGTATTAGACACGTGACCTATATATGAAGATGAAGCCTGGGTGAGAGGTAGCGTGACACGAGTGCAGGCAGACCAGGGGCTATATCCTATTATAGAGAAATACACAGAATGTATGGTAATTAATAAAAAGGAGGTCAATGAAGGCATTCATTAAAATGGTCTGCTGAAGCCAGAGTTCCTCCACAGTTTGTATTAATAATGATCTGATGATAATAATGATTGGATTAGCCTTATGCCATCCTTCTACAGATGAGCTTATTCTTTAAAACAAATATAATCATTGTCTTTAAATCTCTTGTTTAAGTTCAACACCCAAAGAATTTACGACGACGTGAAACAGACAGATGCAGAAAATCTTGTGTGGAGCTGCGACCGGAGAACATTAAACCACTTTAACGAGGAAAATATGAGGAGCAACTGGTCAGCTAATTAATCAATCACTTGAACGGAAGAAAATGAATCTGCAGCTGTTTTGATCAAGGTTCTCAAATGTGAGGATTCACTGCCTTTCTTTTATGTGACAGGACATTGATAGTTTGGCTTTGTTTTCCATTGCGCTTGTTCATTCTACGATAATCCAGACAGAAATGATCTTTAGTCACTGATAAACTTGTACTGAACTAATCAGTACATTTCTACAGCTGCAGGCGCTGAACCTCCCAACCCCCCCCCCCCCATTCAGACGGCGGGGTCAGTCCAGGTCAGGTCCCGCGGTTGGCGGTTGGCTCTGCCACGCTGAGGCGCAGGAAACATGAAAGGAGCCAACCCACTCGAGACACTTTCAGCAGAGAGAGGACAGAAGTTTAATGAATAAACATTAGTCTGGCTGGCTTCCTGGACCAGGATGACAGAACTGGACTCAGGCCAGGCTGATTCCCCATGTGGCCCTGAAGGGGACCACTGAGGTCCTGATCATCCAAGAGTCCCAGACCCCCTTTTAAAGCATCATCGCACACCTTCACGTCTGGCTCGCTGACTCCACTCAAATGCCACATCTCTCCACTGGGTCACTCGCCACCGCTGCTGTACGGCCGATAAGCCGTGACACGGTTGCTATGACAACGTCCCACCTCTTCCTCTCCTCAGCAACGCGAGCTTTCATGCACAAACTGGGAGGTGGGGAGAGGAGGGGGAGGAGGGGCAAATACACCCATTTACACACTCGCATAGACAAGCATGGCATGGAAATCTCCTTTGATGCTGATGCAAAGAGACTGGTACACTGAAAAGCTCCCATCCTCCTCCTCCTCCCCCTCCTCCTCCTCCTCATGAGATGGCTCTCTGGTCCTGGAGTGTGATGAGAGGGGAGGCAGGACGCACCCCCTGCCACTCAGTCACATGATGCCATCAGCCATGACCACAGCCAGCCTCATCCATCCACGCCGCATCCATGTGTCTGATTTATTCATAACAAGGCTTCAATTATTCAGGCTCATGTCCAGGTAGTGGTCCGAAACTATCCTAAAAGTGTTTACATGAAGACATCATCCATAATCTCAGCAGATCACATGACTTGATGTTAAATCTGTCCATAAACGGAAAAAGTAAGACAACCACCGCAGGAACTCACACTCTTACATACAGCAGCATTAAAGAAAGCCAGCTATCCCGTCCAAACACTAAGGAGATTAGTCCAGGGGAAACGTGACAATGTTCAAAAATAGTGTGCAGCTTTATCTACAGGCCTGGGTCGGTCTCCAGCTCGGCCTGCTGAAAATGCAATCGCGGAGGGACCGACGCGTTCGCGCTGCTCACTGCTCAAACTGTGAGGGGCGACGCTGTCAGCTCGGCGGCGTCTGCTGAGCAGCCGTCCTCCTCACGCAGACAGGCTGGGGCTTCCCCGGGTGGCTCAGTGCACTGAGGGTGGTGCTCAAACTGGAATATTAAGGAGCCTGACGGTATACTGGGTGTACTCCAGATGAGTCATGTAAACAAGAGATAAAGAGTTAAAGCTCTTCCTGGTCTGCTCCTAGCTGTTGAATCGCTTGATATGAGGCCTGTACTATAAAGGAAACAGGATTAAAAAAAACTTTGTTTCCTTTATGGACATCTTTGCTCCCTAAATCTGAATCTTCTTAAAGGTAAAGTTAGCATAGTATTGTAGTAGTAATATAATTAGATAAAGACTGAGACAACTGACAACTGGATATACTTGTTATACTAGTTATACCGCATCTTTAACAGGTTATTTTATCGATCTCTGAAGTAATACAGCAGCACTAATACTAATTACTCACTCAGTAAATTATCAATAACAAAAACCTTTGTCCTTATCATTTAACTAAGCGCAGGCACCTCTGTGAGCCTGCATTTGGGCACCGAGGTGCTTTGAGCTGAATGCTAATGTCAGCATGCTACATACTTCCAATGGCAATGCTAACATGCTAATGTTTTGCAAGCAGTATTCACTGTGTTCACCCTCTTAGTTTAGCATGTTAGCATGCTAAGATTCGCTAAATAGCTCAGTAAACATGAAGTCCAGCTGATGGGACTTTAATTAGTTTTGCATGTATTTCGTCATAAAGCAACATATTGGACAATTTAGAAAAAAATGATGATGGCGTTCGCACCCAAATGAACGTGTGGACCAAATGTGACAACAATCCATCCCATAGCTGCCCTGATTTCACTCAAAATCCCAAATGTCAACCACATGATGGTGCTCGAGGAAAAGTAGGAGTAGGACTGATCTTCTGGGGACCATGAACATCTGCTCAAAACTTACGGCGATCGATGAAACAGTTTTTGAGACATTTCAGTCTGGACCGAAGTGCTGGACTAACCTTCACTGCCATCCCCGGAGTCACGCTGCTACCATGGTGAAAACTAAAAATAACCTGACTTCCTGCGGCTGCAAACTCAAACCATTAGAACTGTACTTCTCAAACTAGAGGTCAACAAATGTGCTGAAAAGCAAACTTTTCTGAGACTCTCAAACTCTGAACAGATTGAGGAACAAATCAATTTAGTGCTGATGTCAGAAAAAGAAAAAGAAAACTTTGTTGTTTACAGCTTAGCAAACCCAAAGAATTCAATATATAATATTCTTTCCTTCCATGTGCGTTAGAATAAGTTCATTCTTCGGGTTTTGTAGCTGTAGCTCAGACAGGATTGAGGTAACATGCACTGACCATTTGTCATGTTTATTATGGTGTAAATCATTAATACAGTAATTGAAACAAATCATGTATCCTTGATGAAAATAATCATTAATTGCAGCAATACACAATTCATCTATTTGGTGCTCAATCTGTAGTAATACACAATCCACCAGTGTGCAGCAGCCAATATTACAGAAGACTTCAGCTGATGGTGTGGTTTCTATCAGTCAATATATTCTCCTACTGCCGGCTGTGTGGTGCCAACAACTGCGCTGCTTCAGGCTGCACATTATACGAGTTTTCAGATCAAATTCACTCAATTTTCAACACCCCAAGAAAAAAATGAACACCCACACTCGCAAATCAGCTACAGTGGCCTCAGACGGCAGACATTTGGTGAACTTTCTGGGGCAAAAGGCTTGCACAGTATTGCAACATGTAGCAGAGAGATTACCTCCTGTGTTGGAGTAGAAAAATGAGTCAAAAGCCAGGAAAGGGATCTACTGATAGGCGGTGGAATTAAAAGCCTCCCCATATCTCTGCAGCAAGAGTGGCCCAGCAAGCAGCAGCAACAAACCAAACCCAAGCACAGCAAGGCAGCACAGCAGGAAAGCAAAGAGGCACGTCAAAGGGAGATGTTGTTTCGGCAGCACTGTGTACACACCTTGGCATTAATATAGGGGTCAAAGGGCCCACAGCGCTTGAACTCTTTATGGTCTACAGAGCTCTGGGAGGGAGGAAGAGAAGATAGGCCGATGGTTTTGG